>NW_026960833.1:12500-36223 GCF_021018805.1 Prinia subflava | reverse complement strand
TCCGTGATATTCAAGATTTCTCCCAGATGCAAGATGCCACATTTTGGGAACTCGGGCTGCTTTTGGAGTGCCAAATGTCTCCCACAATCTGACACCAGGAACATGGCCAGGTGAGTTTAGTTTCCCATGGAAAAGGGCCACCGTTCGTGTCCACCACCCTCATCCGCCACCTCGGCTTCGGCCTGCAAAAATGCCGTGATATTCAAGATTTCTCCCAGATGCAAGATGCCACATTTTGGAACTCGGGCTGCTTTTGGAGTGCCAAATGTCTCCCACAATCTGACACCAGGAACATGGCCAGGTGAGTTTAGTTTCCCATGAAAAGGGCCGCCGTTCGTGTCCACCACCCTCATCCCGGCCACCTCGGCTTCGGCCTGCAAAAATGCCGTGATATTCAAGATTTCTCCCAGATGCAAGATGCCACTTTTTGGAACTCGGGCTGCTTTTGGAGTGCCAAATGTCTCCCACAATCTGACACCAGGAACATGGCCAGGTGAGTTTAGTTTCCCATGGAAAAGGGCCACCGTTCGTGTCCACCACCCTCATCCGGCCACCTCGCTTCGGCCTGCAAAAATGCCGTGATATTCAAGATTTCTCCCAGATGCAAGATGCCACATTTTGGAACTCGGCTGCTTTTGGAGTGCCAAATGTCTCCCACAATCTGACACCAGGAACATGGCCAGGTGAGTTTAGTTTCCCATGGAAAAGGGCCCCCGTTCGTGTCCACCACCCTCATCCGGCCACCTCGGCTTCGGCCCGCAAAAATGCCGTGATATTCAAGATTTCTCCCAGATGCAAGATGCCACATTTTGGAACTCGGGCTGCTTTTGGAGTGCCAAATGTCTCCCACAATCTGACACCAGGAACATGGCCAGGTGAGTTTAGTTTCCCATGGAAAAGGGCCACCGTTCGTGTCCACCACCCTCATCCGGCCACCTCGGCTTCGGCCTGCAAAAATGCCGTGATATTCAAGATTTCTCCCAGATGCAAGATGCCACATTTTGGAACTCGGGCTGCTTTTGGAGTGCCAAATGTCTCCCACAATCTGACACCAGGAACATGGCCAGGTGAGTTTAGTTTCCCATGGAAAAGGGCCACCGTTCGTGTCCACCACCCTCATCCCGGCCACCTCGGCTTCGGCCTGCAAAAATGCCGTGATATTCAAGATTTCTCCCAGATGCAAGATGCCACATTTTGGAACTCGAGCTGCTTTTGGAGTGCCAAATGTCTCCCACAATCTGACACCAGAACATGGCCAGGTGAGTTTAGTTTCCCATGGAAAAGGGCCGCCGTTCGTGTCCACCACCCTCATCTGGCCACCTCGGCTTCGGCCTGCAAAAATGCCGTGATATTCAAGATTTCTCCCAGATGCAAGATGCCACATTTGGAACTCGGGCTGCTTTTGGAGTGCCAAATGTCTCCCACAATCTGACACCAGGAACATGGCCAGGTGAGTTTAGTTTCCCATGGAAAAGGGCCACCGTTCGTGTCCACCACCCTCATCCGGCCACCTCGGCTTCGGCCTGCAAAAATGCCGTGATATTCAAGATTTCTCCCAGATGCAAGATGCCACATTTTGGAACTCGGGCTGCTTTTGGAGTGCCAAATGTCTCCCACAATCTGACACCAGGAACATGGCCAGGTGAGTTTAGTTTCCCATGGAAAAGGGCCACCGTTCGTGTCCACCACCCTCATCCGGCCACAACGGATTCGGCCTGCAAAAATGCCGTGATATTCAAGATTTCTCCCAGATGCAAGATGCCACATTTTGGAACTCGGGCTGCTTTTGGAGTGCCAAATGTCTCCCACAATCTGACACCAGGAACATGGCCAGGTGAGTTTAGTTTCCATGGAAAAGGGCCACCGTTCGTGTCCACCACCCTCATCCGGCCACCTCGGCTTCGGCCTGCAAAAATGCCGTGATATTCAAGATTTCTCCCAGATGCAAGATGCCACATTTTGGAACTCGGGCTGCTTTTGGAGTGCCAAATGTCTCCCCACAATCTGACACCAGGAACATGGCCAGGTGAGTTTAGTTTCCCATGGAAAAGGGCCACCGTTCGTGTCCACCACCCTCATCCGGCCACCTCGGCTTCGGCCTGCAAAAATGCCGTGATATTCAAGATTTCTCCCAGATGCAAGATGCCACATTTTGGAACTCGGGCTGCTTTTGGAGTGCCAAATGTCTCCCACAATCTGACACCAGGAACATGGCCAGGTGAGTTTAGTTTCCCATGGCAAAGGGCCACCGTTCGTGTCCACCACCCTCATCCGGCCACCTCGGCTTCGGCCTGCAAAAATGCCGTGTTATTCAAGATTTCTCCCAGATGCAAGATGCCACATTTTGGAACTCGAGCTGCTTTTGGAGTGCCAAATGTCTCCCACAATCTGACACCAGGAACATGGCCAGGTGAGTTTAGTTTCCCATGGAAAAGGGCCGCCGTTCGTGTCCACCACCCTCATCCGGCCACCTCGGCTTCGGCCTGCAAAAATGCCGTGATATTCAAGATTTCTCCCAGATGCAAGATGCCACATTTTGGAACTCGGGCTGCTTTTGGAGTGCCAAATGTCTCCACAATCTGACACCAGGAACATGGCCAGGTGAGTTTAGTTTTCCCATGGAAAAGGGCCACCGTTCATGTCCACCACCCTCATCCGGCCACCTCGGCTTCGGCCTGCAAAAATGCCGTGATATTCAAGATTTCTCCCAGATGCAAGATGCCACATTTTGGAACTCGGGCTGCTTTTGGAGTGCCAAATGTCTCCCACAATCTGACACCAGAACATGGCCAGGTGAGTTTAGTTTCCCATGGAAAAGGGCCACCGTTCGTGTCCACCACCCTCATCGGCCACCTCGGCTTCGGCCTGCAAAAATGCCGTGATATTCAAGATTTCTCCCAGATGCAAGATGCCACATTTTGGAACTCGGGCTGCTTTTGGAGTGCCAAATGTCTCCCACAATCTGACACAGGAACATGGCCAGGTGAGTTTAGTTTCCCATGGAAAAGGGCCGCCGTTCGTGTCCACCACCCTCATCCGGCCACCTCGGCTTCGGCCTGCAAAAATGCCGTGATATTCAAGATTTCTCCCAGATGCAAGATGCCACATTTTGGAACTCGGGCTGCCTTTGGAGTGCCAAATGTCTCCCACAATCTGACACCAGGAACATGGCCAGGTGAGTTTAGTTTCCCATGGAAAAGGGCCCCCGTTCGTGTCCACCACCCTCATCCGGCCACCTCGGCTTCGGCCTGCAAAAATGCCGTGATATTCAAGATTTCTCCCAGATGCAAGATGCCACATTTTGGAACTCGGGCTGCTTTTGGAGTGCCAAATGTCTCCACAATCTGACACCAGGAACATGGCCAGGTGAGTTTAGTTTCCCATGGAAAAGGGCCACCGTTCGTGTCCACCACCCTCATCCGGCCACCTCGGCTTCGGCCCGCAAAAATGCCGTGATATTCAAGATTTCTCCCAGATGCAAGATGCCACATTTTGGAACTCGGGCTGCTTTTGGAGTGCCAAATGTCTCCCACAATCTGACACCAGGAACATGGCCAGGTGAGTTTAGTTTCCCATGGAAAAGGGCCACCGTTCGTGTCCACCACCCTCATCCGGCCACCTCGGCTTCGGCCCGCAAAAATGCCGTGATATTCAAGATTTCTCCCAGATGCAAGATGCCACATTTTGGAACTCGGGCTGCTTTTGGAGTGCCAAATGTCTCCCACAATCTGACACCAGGACATGGCCAGGTGAGTTTAGTTTCCCATGGAAAAGGGCCCCCGTTCGTGTCCACCACCCTCATCCGGCCACCTCGGCTTCGGCCTGCAAAAATGCCGTGATATTCAAGATTTCTCCAGATGCAAGATGCCACATTTTGGAACTCGGGCTGCTTTTGGAGTGCCAAATGTCTCCCACAATCTGACACCAGGAACATGGCCAGGTGAGTTTAGTTTCCCATGGAAAAGGGCCACCGTTCGTGTCCACCACCCTCATCCGGCACCTCGCTTCGGCCTGCAAAAATGCCGTGATATTCAAGATTTCTCCCAGATGCAAGATGCCACATTTTGGAACTCGGGCTGCTTTTGGAGTGCCAAATGTCTCCCACAATCTGACACCAGGAACATGGCCAGGTGAGTTTAGTTTCCCATGGAAAGGGCCACCGTTCGTGTCACACCACCCTCATCCGGCCACCTCGGCTTCGGCCTGCAAAAATGCCGTGATATTCAAGATTTCTCCCAGATGCAAGATGCCACATTTTGGAACTCGAGCTGCTTTTGGAGTGCCAAATGTCTCCCCACAATCTGACACCAGGAACATGGCCAGGTGAGTTTAGTTTCCCATGGAAAAAGGGCCGCCGTTCGTGTCCACCACCCTCATCCGGCCACCTCGGCTTCGGCCTGCAAAAATGCCGTGATATTCAAGATTTCTCCCAGATGCAAGATGCCACATTTTGGAACTCGGGCTGCTTTTGGAGTGCCAAATGTCTCCCACAATCTGACACCAGGAACATGGCCAGGTGAGTTAGTTTCCCATGGAAAAGGGCCACCGTTCGTGTCCACCCACCCTCATCCGGCCACCTCGGCTTCGGCCTGCAAAAATGCCGTGATATTCAAGATTTCTCCCAGATGCAAGATGCCACATTTTGGAACTCGGGCTGCTTTTGGAGTGCCAAATGTCTCCCACAATCTGACATCAGGAACATGGCCAGGTGAGTTTAGTTTCCCATGGAAAAGGGCCACCGTTCGTGTCCACCACCCTCATCGGCCACCTCGGCTTCGGCCTGCAAAAATGCCGTGATATTCAAGATTTCTCCAGATGCAAGATGCCACATTTTGGAACTCGGGCTGCTTTTGGAGTGCCAAATGTCTCCCACAATCTGACACCAGGAACATGGCCAGGTGAGTTAGTTTCCCATGGAAAAGGGCCACCGTTCGTGTCCACCACCCTCATCCGGCCACCTCGGCTTCGGCCTGCAAAAAATGCCGTGATATTCAAGATTTCTCCCAGATGCAAGATGCCACATTTTGGAACTCGGGCTGCTTTTGGAGTGCCAAATGTCTCCCACAATCTGAACACCAAGAACATGGCCAGGTGAGTTTAGTTTCCCATGGAAAAGGGCCACCGTTCGTGTCCACCACCCTCATCCGGCCACCTCGGCTTCGGCTGCAAAAATGCCGTGATATTCAAGATTTCTCCCAGATGCAAGATGCCACATTTTGGAACTCAGGCTGCTTTTGGAGTGCCAAATGTCTCCCACAATCTGACACCAGGAACATGGCCAGGTGAGTTTAGTTTCCCATGGAAAAGGGCCACCGTTCGTGTCCACCACCCTCATCCGGCCACCTCGGCTTCGGCCTGCAAAAATGCCGTGATATTCAAGATTTCTCCCAGATGCAAGATGCCACATTTTCGAACTCGGGCTGCTTTTGGAGTGCCAAATGTCTCCCACAATCTGACACCAGGAACATGGCCAGGTGAGTTTAGTTTCCCATGGAAAAGGGCCGCCGTTCGTGTCCACCACCCTCATCCGGCCACCTCGGCTTCGGCCCTGCAAAAATGCCGTGATATTCAAGATTTCTCCCAGATGCAAGATGCCACAATTTGGAACTCGGGCTGTTTTTGGAGTGCCAAATGTCTCCCACAATCTGACACCAGGAACATGGCCAGGTGAGTTTAGTTTCCCATGGAAAAGGGCCGCCGTTCGTGTCCACACCCTCATCCGGCCACCTCAGCTTCGGCCTGCAAAAATGCCGTGAGATTCAAGATTTCTCCCAGATGCAAGATGCCACATTTTGGAACTTGGGCTGCTTTTGGAGTGCCAAATGTCTCCCACAATCTGACACCAGGAACATGGCCAGGTGAGTTTAGTTTCCCATGGAAAAGGGCCACCGTTCGTGTCCACCACCCTCATCCCGGCCACCTCGGCTTCGGCCTGCAAAAATGCCGTGATATTCAAGATTTCTCCCAGATGCAAGATGCCACATTTTGGAACTCGGGCTGCTTTTGGAGTGCCAAATGTCTCCCACAATCTGACACCAGGAACATGGCCAGGTGAGTTTAGTTTCCCATGGAAAAGGGCCACCGTTCGTGTCCACCACCCTTCATCCGGCCACCTCGGCTTCGGCCCACAAAAAAGCCGTGATATTCAAGATTTCTCCCAGATGCAAGATGCCACATTTTGGAACTCGGGCTGCCTTTGGAGTGCCAAATGTCTCCCACAATCTGACACCAGGAACATGGCCAGGTGAGTTTAGTTTCCCATGGAAAAGGGCCCCGTTCGTGTCCACCACCCTCATCCGGCCACCTCGGCTTCGGCCTGCAAAAATGCCGTGAGATTCAAGATTTCTCCCAGATGCAAGATGCCACATTTTGGAACTCGGGCTGCTTTTGGAGTGCCAAATGTCTCCCACAATCTGACATCAGGAACATGGCCAGGTGAGTTTAGTTTCCCATGGAAAAGGGCCACCGTTCGTGTCCACCACCCTCATCCGGCCACCTCGGCTTCGGCCTGCAAAAATGCCGTGATATTCAAGATTTCTCCCAGATGCAAGATGCCACATTTTGGAACTCGGGCTGCTTTTGGAGTGCCAAATGTCTCCCACAATCTGACACCAGGAACATGGCCAGGTGAGTTTAGTTTCCCATGGAAAAGGGCCACCGTTCGTCGTCCACCACCCTCATCCGGCCACCTCGGCTTCGGCCTGCAAAAATGCCATGATATTCAAGATTTCTCCCAGATGCAAGATGCCACATTTTGGAACTCGGGCTGCTTTTGGAGTGCCAATGTCTCCCACAATCTGACACCAGGAACATGGCCAGGTGAGTTTAGTTTCCCATGGAAAAGGGCCACCGTTCGTGTCCACCACCCTCATCCGGCCACCTCGGCTTCGGCCTGCAAAAATGCCGTGATATTCAAGATTTCTCCCAGATGCAAGATGCCACATTTTGGAACTCAGGCTGCTTTTGGAGTGCCAAATGTCTCCCACAATCTGACACCAGGAACATGGCCAGGTGAGTTTAGTTTCCCATGGAAAAGGGCCACCGTTCGTGTCCACCACCCTCATCCGGCCACCTCGGCTTCGGCCTGCAAAAATGCCGTGATATTCAAGATTTCTCCCAGATGCAAGATGCCACATTTTGGAACTCGGGCTGCTTTTGGAGTGCCAAATGTCTCCCACAATCTGACACCAGGAACATGGCCAGGTGAGTTTAGTTTCCCATGGAAAAGGGCCACCGTTCGTGTCCACCACCCTCATCCGGCCAACTCGGCTTCGGCCCGCAAAAATGCCCGTGATATTCAAGATTTCTCCCAGATGCAAGATGCCACATTTTTGGAACTCGGGCTGCTTTTGGAGTGCCAAATGTCTCCCACAATCTGACACCAGGAACATGGCCAGGTGAGTTTAGTTTCCCATGGAAAAGGGCCACCGTTCGTGTCCACCACCCTCATCCGGCCACCTCGGCTTCGGCCTGCAAAAATGCCGTGATATTCAAGATTTCTCCCAGATGCAAGATGCCACATTTTGGAACTCGGGCTGCTTTTGGAGTGCCAAATGTCTCCCACAATCTGACCACCAGGAACATGGCCAGGTGAGTTTAGTTTCCCATGGAAAAGGGCCACCGTTCGTGTCCACCACCCTCATCCGGCCACCTCGGCTTCGGCCTGCAAAAATGCCGTGATATTCAAGATTTCTCCCAGATGCAAGATGCCACATTTTGGAACTCGGGCTGCTTTTGGAGTGCCAAATGTCTCCCACAATCTGACACCAGGAACATGGCCAGGTGAGTTTAGTTTCCATGGAAAAGGGCCACCGTTCGTGTCCACCACCCTCATCCGGCCACCTCGGCTTCGGCCTGCAAAAATGCCGTGATATTCAAGATTTCTCCCAGATGCAAGATGCCACATTTTGGAACTCGGGCTGCCTTTGGAGTGCCAAATGTCTCCCACAATCTGACACCAGGAACATGGCCAGGTGAGTTTAGTTTCCCATGGAAAAGGGCCCCCGTTCGTGTCCACCACCCTCATCCGGCCACCTCGGCTTCGGCCCGCAAAAATGCCGTGAGATTCAAGATTTCTCCCAGATGCAAGATGCCACATTTTGGAACTCGGGCTGCTTTTGGAGTGCCAAATGTCTCCCACAATCTGACACCAGGAACATGGCCAGGTGAGTTTAGTTTCCCATGGAAAAGGGCCACCGTTCGTGTCCACCACCCTCATCCGGCCACCTTGGCTTCGGCCTGCAAAAATGCCGTGATATTCAAGATTTCTCCCAGATGCAAGATGCCACATTTGGAACTCGGGCTGCTTTTGGAGTGCCAAATGTCTCCCACAATCTGACACCAGAACATGCCAGGTGAGTTTAGTTTCCCATGGAAAAGGGCCCCCGTTCGTGTCCACCACCCTCATCCGGCCACCTCGGCTTCGGCCCGCAAAAATGCCGTGATATTCAAGATTTCTCCCAGATGCAAGATGCCACATTTTGGAACTCGGGCTGCTTTTGGAGTGCCAAATGTCTCCCACAATCTGACACCAGGAACATGGCCAGGTGAGTTTAGTTTCCCATGGAAAAGGGCCCCCGTTCGTGTCCACCACCCTCATCCGGCCACCTCGGCTTCGGCCTGCAAAAATGCCGTGATATTCAAGATTTCTCCCAGATGCAAGATGCCACATTTTGGAACTCGGGCTGCTTTTGGAGTGCCAAATGTCTCCCACAATCTGACACCAGGAACATGGCCAGGTGAGTTTAGTT
The DNA here is from genome assembly GCF_021018805.1 of Prinia subflava. Lineage (NCBI taxonomy): Eukaryota > Metazoa > Chordata > Aves > Passeriformes > Cisticolidae > Prinia > Prinia subflava. The sequence goes on along the minus strand of NW_026960833.1, from coordinate 27,473 downwards.
TCCCATGGCAAAAGGGCCACCGTTCGTGTCCACCACCCTCATCCGGCCACCTCGGCTTCGGCCTGAAAAAATGCCGTGATATTCAAGATTTCTCCCAGATGCAAGATGCCACATTTTGGAACTCGGGCTGCTTTTGGAGTGCCAAATGTCTCCCACAATCTGACACCAGGAACATGGCCAGGTGAGTTTAGTTTCCCATGGAAAAGGGCCACCGTTCGTGTCCACCACCCTCATCCGGCCACCTCGGCTTCGGCCTGCAAAAATGCCGTGATATTCAAGATTTCTCCCAGATGCAAGATGCCACATTTTGGAACTCGAGCTGCTTTTGGAGTGCCAAATGTCTCCCACAATCTGACACCAGGAACATGGCCAGGTGAGTTTAGTTTCCCATGGAAAAGGGCCGCCGTTCGTGTCCACCACCCTCATCCGGCCACCTCGGCTTCGGCCTGCAAAAATGCCGTGATATTCAAGATTTCTCCCAGATGCAAGATGCCACATTTTGGAACTCGGGCTGCTTTTGGAGTGCCAAATGTCTCCCACAATCTGACACCAGGAACATGGCCAGGTGAGTTTAGTTTCCCATGGAAAAGGGCCACCGTTCGTGTCCACCACCCTCATCCGGCCACCTCGGCTTCGGCCTGCAAAAATGCCGTGATATTCAAGATTTCTCCCAGATGCAAGATGCCACATTTTGGAACTCGGGCTGCTTTTGGAGTGCCAAATGTCTCCCACAATCTGACACCAGGAACATGGCCAGGTGAGTTTAGTTTCCCATGGAAAAGGGCCACCGTTCGTGTCCACCACCCTCATCCGGCCACCTCGGCTTCGGCCTGCAAAAATGCCGTGATATTCAAGATTTCTCCCAGATGCAAGATGCCACATTTTGGAACTCGGGCTGCTTTTGGAGTGCCAAATGTCTCCCACAATCTGACACCAGGAACATGGCCAGGTGAGTTTAGTTTCCCATGGAAAAGGGCTGCCGTTCGTGTCCACCACCCTCATCCGGCCACCTCGGCTTCGGCCTGCAAAATGCCGTGATATTCAAGATTTCTCCCAGATGCAAGATGCCACATTTTGGAACTCGGGCTGCTTTTGGAGTGCCAAATGTCTCCCACAATCTGACACCAGGAACATGGCCAGGTGAGTTTAGTTTCCATGGAAAAGGGCCACCGTTCGTGTCCACCACCCTCATCCGGCCAACTCGGCTTCGGCCCACAAAAAATGCCGTGATATTCAAGATTTCTCCCAGATGCAAGATGCCACATTTTGGAACTCGGGCTGCCTTTGGAGTGCCAAATGTCTCCCACAATCTGACACCAGGAACATGGCCAGGTGAGTTTAGTTTCCCATGGAAAAGGGCCCCCGTTCGTGTCCACCACCCTCATCCGGCCACCTCGGCTTCGGCCCGCAAAAATGCCGTGATATTCAAGATTTCTCCCAGATGCAAGATGCCACATTTTGGAACTCGGGCTGCTTTTGGAGTGCCAAATGTCTCCCACAATCTGACACCAGGAACATGGCCAGGTGAGTTTAGTTTCCCATGGAAAAGGGCCACCGTTCGTGTCCACCACCCTCATCCGGCCACCTCGGCTTCGGCCCGCAAAAATGCCGTGATATTCAAGATTTCTCCCAGATGCAAGATGCCACATTTTGGAACTCGGGCTGCTTTTGGAGTGCCAAATGTCTCCCACAATCTGACACCAGGAACATGGCCAGGTGAGTTTAGTTTCCCATGGAAAAGGGCCACCGTTCGTGTCCACCACCCTCATCCGGCCACCTCGGCTTCGGCCCGCAAAAATGCCGTGATATTCAAGATTTCTCCCAGATGCAAGATGCCACATTTTGGAACTCGGGCTGCTTTTGGAGTGCCAAATGTCTCCCACAATCTGACACCAGGAACATGGCCAGGTGAGTTTAGTTCCCATGGAAAAGGGCCGTTCGTGTCCACCACCCTCATCCGGCCACCTCGGCTTCGGCCTGCAAAAATGCCGTGATATTCAAGATTTCTCCCAGATGCAAGATGCCACATTTTGGAACTCGGGCTGCTTTTGGAGTGCCAAATGTCTCCCACAATCTGACACCAGGAACATGGCCAGGTGAGTTTAGTTTCCCATGGAAAAGGGCCACCGTTCGTGTCCACCACCCTCATCCGGCCACCTCGGCTTCGGCCTGCAAAAATGCCGTGATATTCAAGATTTCTCCCAGATGCAAGATGCCACATTTTGGAACTCGGGCTGCTTTTGGAGTGCCAAATGTCTCCCACAATCTGACACCAGGAACATGGCCAGGTGAGTTTAGTTTCCCATGGAAAAGGGCCACCGTTCGTGTCCACCACCCTCATCCGGCCACCTCGGCTTCGGCCTGCAAAAATGCCGTGATATTCAAGATTTCTCCCAGATGCAAGATGCCACATTTTGGAACTCGAGCTGCTTTTGGAGTGCCAAATGTCTCCCACAATCTGACACCAAAAACATGGCCAGGTGAGTTTAGTTTCCCATGGAAAAGGGCCGCCGTTCGTGTCCACCACCCTCATCCGGCCACCTCGGCTTCGGCCTGCAAAAATGCCGTGATATTCAAGATTTCTCCCAGATGCAAGATGCCACATTTTGGAACTCGGGCTGCTTTTGGAGTGCCAAATGTCTCCCACAATCTGACACCAGGAACATGGCCAGGTGAGTTTAGTTTCCCATGGAAAAGGGCCACCGTTCGTGTCCACCACCCTCATCCGGCCACCTCGGCTTCGGCCTGCAAAAATGCCGTGATATTCAAGATTTCTCCCAGATGCAAGATGCCACATTTTGGAACTCGGGCTGCTTTTGGAGTGCCAAATGTCTCCCACAATCTGACACCAGGAACATGGCCAGGTGAGTTTAGTTTCCCATGGAAAAGGGCCACCGTTCGTGTCCACCACCCTCATCCGGCCACCTCGGCTTCGGCCTGCAAAAATGCCGTGATATTCAAGATTTCTCCCAGATGCAAGATGCCACATTTTGGAACTCGGGCTGTTTTTGGAGTGCCAAATGTCTCCCACAATCTGACACCAGGAACATGGCCAGGTGAGTTTAGTTTCCCATGGAAAAGGGCCACCGTTCGTGTCCACCACCCTCATCCGGCCACCTCGGCTTCGGCCTGCAAAAATGCCGTGATATTCAAGATTTCTCCCAGATGCAAGATGCCACATTTTGGAACTCGGGCTGCCTTTCGAGTGCCAAATGTCTCCCACAATCTGACACCAGGAACATGGCCAGGTGAGTTTAGTTTCCCATGGAAAAGGGCCACCGTTCGTGTCCACCACCCTCATCCGGCCACCTCGGCTTCGGCCTGCAAAAATGCCGTGATATTCAAGATTTCTCCCAGATGCAAGATGCCACATTTTGGAACTCGGGCTGCTTTTGGAGTGCCAAATGTCTCCCACAATCTGACACCAGGAACATGGCCAGGTGAGTTTAGTTTCCCATGGAAAAGGGCCGCCGTTCGTGTCCACCACCCTCATCCGGCCACCTCGGCTTCGGCCTGCAAAAATGCCGTGATATTCAAGATTTCTCCCAGATGCAAGATGCCACATTTTGGAACTCGGGCTGCTTTTGGAGTGCCAAATGTCTCCCACAATCTGACACCAGGAACATGGCCAGGTGAGTTTAGTTTCCCATGGAAAAGGGCCGCCGTTCGTGTCCACCACCCTCATCCGGCCACCTCGGCTTCGGCCTGCAAAAATGCCGTGATATTCAAGATTTCTCCCAGATGCAAGATGCCACATTTTGGAACTCGGGCTGTTTTTGGAGTGCCAAATGTCTCCCACAATCTGACACCAGGAACATGGCCAGGTGAGTTTAGTTTCCCATGGAAAAGGGCCGCCGTTCGTGTCCACCACCCTCATCCGGCCACCTCGGCTTCGGCCTGCAAAAATGCCGTGAGATTCAAGATTTCTCCCAGATGCAAGATGCCACATTTTGGAACTCGGGCTGCTTTTGGAGTGCCAAATGTCTCCCACAATCTGACATCAGGAACATGGCCAGGTGAGTTTAGTTTCCCATGGAAAAGGGCCACCGTTCGTGTCCACCACCCTCATCCGGCCACCTCGGCTTCGGCCTGCAAAAATGCCGTGATATTCAAGATTTCTCCCAGATGCAAGATGCCACATTTTGGAACTCGGGCTGCTTTTGGAGTGCCAAATGTCTCCCACAATCTGACACCAGGAACATGGCCAGGTGAGTTTAGTTTCCCATGGAAAAGGGCCACCGTTCGTGTCCACCACCCTCATCCGGCCACCTCGGCTTCGGCCTGCAAAAATGCCGTGATATTCAAGATTTCTCCCAGATGCAAGATGCCACATTTTGGAACTCGGGCTGCTTTTGGAGTGCCAAATGTCTCCCACAATCTGACACCAGGAACATGGCCAGGTGAATTTAGTTTCCCATGGAAAAGGGCCACCGTTCGTGTCCACCACCCTCATCCGGCCACCTCGGCTTCTGCCTGCAAAAATGCCGTGAGATTCAAGATTTCTCCCAGATGCAAGATGCCACATTTTGGAACTCGGGCTGCTTTTGGAGTGCCAAATGTCTCCCACAATCTGACACCAGGAACATGGCCAGGTGAGTTTAGTTTCCCATGGAAAAGGGCCACCGTTCGTGTCCACCACCCTCATCCGGCCACCTCGGCTTCGGCCTGCAAAAATGCCGTGATATTCAAGATTTCTCCCAGATGCAAGATGCCACATTTTGGAACTCGGGCTGCTTTTGGAGTGCCAAATGTCTCCCACAATCTGACACCAGGAACATGGCCAGGTGAGTTTAGTTTCCCATGGAAAAGGGCCACCGTTCGTGTCCACCACCCTCATCCGGCCACCTCGGCTTCGGCCTGCAAAAATGCCATGATATTCAAGATTTCTCCCAGATGCAAGATGCCACATTTTGGAACTCGGGCTGCTTTTGGAGTGCCAAATGTCTCCCACAATCTGACACCAGGAACATGGCCAGGTGAGTTTAGTTTCCCATGGAAAAGGGCCACCGTTCGTGTCCACCACCCTCATCCGGCCACCTCGGCTTCGGCCTGCAAAAATGCCGTGATATTCAAGATTTCTCCCAGATGCAAGATGCCACATTTTGGAACTCGGGCTGTTTTTGGAGTGCCAAATGTCTCCCACAATCTGACACCAGGAACATGGCCAGGTGAGTTTAGTTTCCCATGGAAAAGGGCCACCGTTCGTGTCCACCACCCTCATCCGGCCACCTCGGCTTCGGCCTGCAAAAAATGCCGTGATATTCAAGATTTCTCCCAGATGCAAGATGCCACATTTTGGAACTCGGGCTGCTTTTGGAGTGCCAAATGTCTCCCACAATCTGACACCAGGAACATGGCCAGGTGAGTTTAGTTTCCCATGGAAAAGGGCCACCGTTCGTGTCCACCACCCTCATCCGGCCACCTCGGCTTCGGCCTGCAAAAATGCCGTGATATTCAAGATTTCTCCCAGATGCAAGATGCCACATTTTGGAACTCGGGCTGCTTTTGGAGTGCCAAATGTCTCCCACAATCTGACACCAGGAACATGGCCAGGTGAGTTTAGTTTCCCATGGAAAAGGGCCACCGTTCGTGTCCACCACCCTCATCCGGCCACCTCGGCTTCGGCCTGCAAAAATGCCGTGATATTCAAGATTTCTCCCAGATGCAAGATGCCACATTTTGGAACTCGGGCTGCTTTTGGAGTGCCAAATGTCTCCCACAATCTGACACCAGGAACATGGCCAGGTGAGTTTAGTTTCCCATGGAAAAGGGCCACCGTTCGTGTCCACCACCCTCATCCGGCCACCTCGGCTTCGGCCTGCAAAAATGCCGTGATATTCAAGATTTCTCCCAGATGCAAGATGCCACATTTTGGAACTCGGGCTGCTTTTGGAGTGCCAAATGTCTCCCACAATCTGACACCAGGAACATGGCCAGGTGAGTTTAGTTTCCCATGGAAAAGGGCCACCGTTCGTGTCCACCACCCTCATCCGGCCACCTCGGCTTCGGCCTGCAAAAATGCCGTGATATTCAAGATTTCTCCCAGATGCAAGATGCCACATTTTGGAACTCAGGCTGCTTTTGGAGTGCCACATGTCTCCCACAATCTGACACCAGGAACATGGCCAGGTGAGTTTAGTTTCCCATGGAAAAGGGCCACCGTTCGTGTCCACCACCCTCATCCGGCCACCTCGGCTTCGGCCTGCAAAAATGCCGTGATATTCAAGATTTCTCCCAGATGCAAGATGCCACATTTTGGAACTCGGGCTGCTTTTGGAGTGCCAAATGTCTCCCACAATCTGACACCAGGAACATGGCCAGGTGAGTTTAGTTTCCCATGGAAAAAAGCCACCGTTCGTGTCCACCACCCTCATCCGGCCACCTCGGCTTCTGCCTGCAAAAATGCCGTGATATTCAAGATTTCTTCCAGATGCAAGATGCCACATTTTGGAACTCGGGCTGCTTTTGGAGTGCCAAATGTCTCCCACAATCTGACACCAGGAACATGGCCAGGTGAGTTTAGTTTCCCATGGAAAAGGGCCACCGTTCGTGTCCACCACCCTCATCCGGCCACCTCGGCTTCGGCCTGCAAAAATGCCGTGATATTCAAGATTTCTCCCAGATGCAAGATGCCACATTTTGGAACTCGGGCTGCTTTTGGAGTGCCAAATGTCTCCCACAATCTGACACCAGGAACATGGCCAGGTGAGTTTAGTTTCCAATGGAAAAGGGCCACCGTTCGTGTCCACCACCCTCATCCGGCCACCTCGGCTTCGGCCTGCAAAAATGCCGTGATATTCAAGATTTCTCCCAGATGTAAGATGCCACATTTTGGAACTCGGGCTGCTTTTGGAGTGCCAAATGTCTCCCACAATCTGACACCAGGAACATGGCCAGGTGAGTTTAGTTTCCCATGGAAAAGGGCCGCCGTTCGTGTCCACCACCCTCATCCGGCCACCTCGGCTTCGGCCTGCAAAAATGCCGTGATATTCAAGATTTCTCCCAGATGCAAGATGCCACATTTTGGAACTCGGGCTGCTTTTGGAGTGCCAAATGTCTCCCACAATCTGACACCAGGAACATGGCCAGGTGAGTTTAGTTTCCCATGGAAAAGGGCCACCGTTCGTGTCCACCACCCTCATCCGGCCACCTCGGCTTCGGCCTGCAAAAATGCCGTGATATTCAAGATTTCTCCCAGATGCAAGATGCCACATTTTGGAACTCGGGCTGCTTTTGGAGTGCCAAATGTCTCCCACAATCTGACACCAGGAACATGGCCAGGTGAGTTTAGTTTCCCATGGAAAAGGGCCACCGTTCGTGTCCACCACCCTCATCCGGCCACCTCGGCTTCGGCCCACAAAAATGCCTAGATATTCAAGATTTCTCCCAGATGCAAGATGCCACATTTTGGAACTCGGGCTGCCTTTGGAGTGCCAAATGTCTCCCACAATCTGACACCAGGTACATGGCCAGGTGAGTTTAGTTTCCCATGGAAAAGGGCCACCGTTCGTGTCCACCACCCTCATCCGGCCACCTCGGCTTCGGCCCGCAAAAATGCCGTGATATTCAAGATTTCTCCCAGATGCAAGATGCCACATTTTGGAACTCGGGCTGCCTTTGGAGTGCCAAATGTCTCCCACAATCTGACACCAGGAACATGGCCAGGTGAGTTTAGTTTCCCATGGAAAAGGGCCACCGTTCGTGTCCACCACCCTCATCCGGCCACCTCGGCTTCGGCCCGCAAAAATGCCGTGATATTCAAGATTTCTCCCAGATGCAAGATGCCACATTTTGGAACTCGGGCTGCTTTTGGAGTGCCAAATGTCTCCCACAATCTGACACCAGGAACATGGCCAGGTGAGTTTAGTTTCCATGGAAAAGGGCCACCGTTCGTGTCCACCACCCTCATCCGGCCACCTCGGCTTCGGCCTGCAAAAATGCCGTGATATTCAAGATTTCTCCCAGATGCAAGATGCCACATTTTGGAACTCGGGCTGCTTTTGGAGTGCCAAATGCCTCCCACAATCTGACACCAGGAACATGGCCAGGTGAGTTTAGTTTCCCATGGAAAAGGGCCACCGTTCGTGTCCACCACCCTCATCCGGCCACCTCGGCTTCGGCCTGCAAAAATGCCGTGATATTCAAGATTTCTCCCAGATGCAAGATGCCACATTTTGGAACTCGGGCTGCTTTTGGAGTGCCAAATGTCTCCACAATCTGACACCAGGAACATGGCCAGGTGAGTTTAGTTTCCCATGGAAAAGGGCCACCGTTCGTGTCCACCACCCTCATCCGGCCACCTCGGCTTCGGCCTGCAAAAATGCCGTGATATTCAAGATTTCTCCCAGATGCAAGATGCCACATTTGGAACTCGGGCTGCTTTTGGAGTGCCAAATGTCTCCCACAATCTGACACCAGGAACATGGCCAGGTGAGTTTAGTTTCCCATGGAAAAGGGCCACCGTTCGTGTCCACCACCCTCATCCGGCCACCTCGGCTTCGGCCTGCAAAAATGCCGTGATATTCAAGATTTCTCCCAGATGCAAGATGCCACATTTTGGAACTCGGGCTGCCTTTGGAGTGCCAAATGTCTCCCACAATCTGACACCAGGAACATGGCCAGGTGAGTTTAGTTTCCCATGGAAAAGGGCCACCGTTCGTGTCCACCACCCTCATCCGGCCACCTCGGCTTCGGCCTGCAAAAATGCCGTGATATTCAAGATTTCTCCCAGATGCACGATGCCACATTTTGGAACTCGGGCTGCCTTTGGAGTGCCAAATGTCTCCCACAATCTGACACCAGGAACATGGCCAGGTGAGTTTAGTTTCCCATGGAAAAGGGCCACCGTTCGTGTCCACCACCCTCATCCGGCCACCTCGGCTTCGGCCTGCAAAAATGCCGTGATATTCAAGATTTCTCCCAGATGCAAGATGCCACATTTTGGAACTCGGGCTGCTTTTGGAGTGCCAAATGTCTCCCACAATCTGACACCGGGAACATGGCCAGGTGAGTTTAGTTTCCCATGGAAAAGGGCCGCCGTTCGTGTCCACCACCCTCATCCGGCCACCTCGGCTTCGGCCTGCAAAAATGCCGTGATATTCAAGATTTCTCCCAGATGCAAGATGCCACATTTTGGAACTCGGGCTGCCTTTGGAGTGCCAAATGTCTCCCACAATCTGACACCAGGAACATGGCCAGGTGAGTTTAGTTTCCCATGGAAAAGGGCCACCGTTCGTGTCCACCACCCTCATCCGGCCACCTCGGCTTCGGCCTGCAAAAATGCCGTGATATTCAAGATTTCTCCCAGATGCAAGATGCCACATTTTGGAACTCGGGCTGCTTTTGGAGTGCCAAATGTCTCCCACAATCTGACACCAGGAACATGGCCAGGTGAGTTTAGTTTCCCATGGAAAAGGGCCACCGTTCGTGTCCACCACCCTCATCCGGCCACCTCGGCTTCGGCCTGCAAAAATGCCGTGATATTCAAGATTTCTCCCAGATGCAAGATGCCACATTTTGGAACTCGGGCTGCTTTTGGAGTGCCAAATGTCTCCCACAATCTGACACCAGGAACATGGCCAGGTGAGTTTAGTTTCCCATGGAAAAGGGCCACCGTTCGTGTCCACCACCCTCATCCAGCCACCTCGGCTTCGGCCTGCAAAAATGCCGTGATATTCAAGATTTCTCCCAGATGCAAGATGCCACATTTTGGAACTCGGGCTGCTTTTGGAGTGCCAAATGTCTCCCACAATCTGACACCAGGAACATGGCCAGGTGAGTTTAGTTTCCCATGGAAAAGGGCCACCGTTCGTGTCCACCACCCTCATCCGGCCACCTCGGCTTCGGCCTGCAAAAATGCCGTGATATTCAAGATTTCTCCCAGATGCAAGATGCCACATTTTGGAACTCGGGCTGCTTTTGGAGTGCCAAATGTCTCCCACAATCTGACACCAGGAACATGGCCAGGTGAGTTTAGTTTCCCATGGAAAAGGGCCACCGTTCGTGTCCACCACCCTCATCCGGCCACCTCGGCTTCGGCCTGCAAAAATGCCGTGATATTCAAGATTTCTCCCAGATGCAAGATGCCACATTTTGGAACTCGGGCTGCTTTTGGAGTGCCAAATGTCTCCACAATCTGACACCAGGAACATGGCCAGGTGAGTTTAGTTTCCCATGGAAAAGGGCCACCGTTCGTGTCCACCACCCTCATCCGGCCACCTCGGCTTCGGCCTGCAAAAATGCCGTGATATTCAAGATTTCTCCCAGATGCAAGATGCCACATTTTGGAACTCGGGCTGCTTTTGGAGTGCCAAATGTCTCCCACAATCTGACACCAGGAACATGGCCAGGTGAGTTTAGTTTCCCATGGAAAAGGGCCGCCGTTCGTGTCCACCACCCTCATCCGGCCACCTCGGCTTCGGCCTGCAAAAATGCCGTGATATTCAAGATTTCTCCCAGATGCAAGATGCCACATTTTGGAACTCGGGCTGCCTTTGGAGTGCCAAATGTCTCCCACAATCTGACACCAGGAACATGGCCAGGTGAGTTTAGTTTCCCATGGAAAAGGGCCTCCGTTCGTGTCCACCACCCTCATCCGGCCACCTCGGCTTCGGCCTGCAAAAATGCCGTGATATTCAAGATTTCTCCCAGATGCAAGATGCCACATTTTGGAACTCGGGCTGCTTTTGGAGTGCCAAATGTCTCCCACAATCTGACACCAGGAACATGGCCAGGTGAGTTTAGTTTCCCATGGAAAAGGGCCACCGTTCGTGTCCACCACCCTCATCCGGCCACCTCGGCTTCGGCCTGCAAAAATGCCGTGATATTCAAGATTTCTCCCAGATGCAAGATGCCACATTTTGGAACTCGGGCTGCCTTTGGAGTGCCAAATGTCTCCCACAATCTGACACCAGGAACATGGCCAGGTGAGTTTAGTTTCCCATGGAAAAGGGCCACCGTTCGTGTCCACCACCCTCATCCGGCCACCTCGGCTTCGGCCTGCAAAAATGCCGTGATATTCAAGATTTCTCCCAGATGCACGATGCCACATTTTGGAACTCGGGCTGCCTTTGGAGTGCCAAATGTCTCCCACAATCTGACACCAGGAACATGGCCAGGTGAGTTTAGTTTCCCATGGAAAAGGGCCACCGTTCGTGTCCACCACCCTCATCCGGCCACCTCGGCTTCGGCCTGCAAAAATGCCGTGATATTCAAGATTTCTCCCAGATGCAAGATGCCACATTTTGGAACTCGGGCTGCTTTTGGAGTGCCAAATGTCTCCCACAATCTGACACCGGGAACATGGCCAGGTGAGTTTAGTTTCCCATGGAAAAGGGCCGCCGTTCGTGTCCACCACCCTCATCCGGCCACCTCGGCTTCGGCCTGCAAAAATGCCGTGATATTCAAGATTTCTCCCAGATGCAAGATGCCACATTTTGGAACTCGGGCTGCCTTTGGAGTGCCAAATGTCTCCCACAATCTGACACCAGGAACATGGCCAGGTGAGTTTAGTTTCCCATGGAAAAGGGCCACCGTTCGTGTCCACCACCCTCATCCGGCCACCTCGGCTTCGGCCTGCAAAAATGCCGTGATATTCAAGATTTCTCCCAGATGCAAGATGCCACATTTTGGAACTCGGGCTGCTTTTGGAGTGCCAAATGTCTCCCACAATCTGACACCAGGAACATGGCCAGGTGAGTTTAGTTTCCCATGGAAAAGGGCCACCGTTCGTGTCCACCACCCTCATCCGGCCACCTCGGCTTCGGCCTGCAAAAAATGCCGTGATATTCAAGATTTCTCCCAGATGCAAGATGCCACATTTTGGAACTCGGGCTGCTTTTGGAGTGCCAAATGTCTCCCACAATCTGACACCAGGAACATGGCCAGGTGAGTTTAGTTTCCCATGGAAAAGGGCCACCGTTCGTGTCCACCACCCTCATCCAGCCACCTCGGCTTCGGCCTGCAAAAATGCCGTGATATTCAAGATTTCTCCCAGATGCAAGATGCCACATTTTGGAACTCGGGCTGCTTTTGGAGTGCCAAATGTCTCCCACAATCTGACACCAGGAACATGGCCAGGTGAGTTTAGTTTCCCATGGAAAAGGGCCACCGTTCGTGTCCACCACCCTCATCCGGCCACCTCGGCTTCGGCCTGCAAAAATGCCGTGATATTCAAGATTTCTCCCAGATGCAAGATGCCACATTTTGGAACTCGGGCTGCTTTTGGAGTGCCAAATGTCTCCCACAATCTGACACCAGGAACATGGCCAGGTGAGTTTAGTTTCCCATGGAAAAGGGCCACCGTTCGTGTCCACCACCCTCATCCGGCCACCTCGGCTTCGGCCTGCAAAAATGCCGTGATATTCAAGATTTCTCCCAGATGCAAGATGCCACATTTTGGAACTCGAGCTGCTTTTGGAGTGCCAAATGTCTCCCACAATCTGACACCAGGAACATGGCCAGGTGAGTTTAGTTTCCCATGGAAAAGGGCCACCGTTCGTGTCCACCACCCTCATCCGGCCACCTCGGCTTCGGCCTGCAAACATGCCGTGATATTCAAGATTTCTCCCAGATGCAAGATGCCACATTTTGGAACTCGGGCTGCTTTTGGAGTGCCAAATGTCTCCCACAATCTGACATCAGGAACATGGCCAGGTGAGTTTAGTTTCCCATGGAAAAGGGCCACCGTTCGTGTCCACCACCCTCATCCGGCCACCTCGGCTTCGGCCTGCAAAAATGCCGTGATATTCAAGATTTCTCCCAGATGCAAGATGCCACATTTTGGAACTCGGGCTGCCTTTGGAGTGCCAAATGTCTCCCACAATCTGACACCAGGAACATGGCCAGGTGAGTTTAGTTTCCCATGGAAAAGGGCCTCCGTTCGTGTCCACCACCCTCATCCGGCCACCTCGGCTTCGGCCTGCAAAAATGCCGTGATATTCAAGATTTCTCCCAGATGCAAGATGCCACATTTTGGAACTCGGGCTGCTTTTGGAGTGCCAAATGTCTCCCACAATCTGACACCAGGAACATGGCCAGGTGAGTTTAGTTTCCCATGGAAAAGGGCCGCCGTTCGTGTCCACCACCCTCATCCGGCCACCTCGGCTTCGGCCTGCAAAAATGCCGTGATATTCAAGATTTCTCCCAGATGCAAGATGCCACATTTTGGAACTCGGGCTGCTTTTGGAGTGCCAAATGTCTCCCACAATCTGACACCAGGAACATGGCCAGGTGAGTTTAGTTTCCCATGGAAAAGGGCCGCCGTTCGTGTCCACCACCCTCATCCGGCCACCTCGGCTTCGGCCTGCAAAAATGCCGTGATATTCAAGATTTCTCCCAGATGCAAGATGCCACATTTTGGAACTCGGGCTGCTTTTGGAGTGCCAAATGTCTCCCACAATCTGACACCAGGAACATGGCCAGGTGAGTTTAGTTTCCCATGGAAAAGGGCCACCGTTCTTGTCCACCACCCTCATCCGGCCACCTCGGCTTCGGCCTGCAAAAATGCCGTGATATTCAAGATTTCTCCCAGATGCAAGATGCCACATTTTGGAACTCGGGCTGCTTTTGGAGTGCCAAATGTCTCCCACAATCTGACACCAGGAACATGGCCAGGTGAGTTTAGTTTCCCATGGAAAAGGGCCGCCGTTCGTGTCCACCACCCTCATCCGGCCACCTCGGCTTCGGCCTGCAAAAATGCCGTGATATTCAAGATTTCTCCCAGATGCAAGTGCCACATTTTGGAACTCGGGCTGCTTTTGGAGTGCCAAATGTCTCCCACAATCTGACACCAGGAACATGGCCAGGTGAGTTTAGTTTCCCATGGAAAAGGGCCTCCGTTCGTGTCCACCACCCTCATCCGGCCACCTCGGCTTCGGCCTGCAAAAATGCCGTGATATTCAAGATTTCTCCCAGATGCAAGATGCCACATTTTGGAACTCGGGCTGCTTTTGGAGTGCCAAATGTCTCCCACAATCTGACACCAGGAACATGGCCAGGTGAGTTTAGTTTCCCATGGAAAAGGGCCGCCGTTCGTGTCCACCACCCTCATCCGGCCACCTCGGCTTCGGCCTGCAAAAATGCCGTGATATTCAAGATTTCTCCCAGATGCAAGATGCCACATTTTGGAACTCGGGCTGCTTTTGGAGTGCCAAATGTCTCCCACAATCTGACACCAGGAACATGGCCAGGTGAGTTTAGTTTCCCATGGAAAAGGGCCACCGTTCGTGTCCACCACCCTCATCCGGCCACCTCGGCTTCGGCCTGCAAAAATGCCGTGATATTCAAGATTTCTCCCAGATGCAAGATGCCACATTTTGGAACTCGGGCTGCTTTTGGAGTGCCAAATGTCTCCCACAATCTGACACCAGGAACATGGCCAGGTGAGTTTAGTTTCCCATGGAAAAGGGCCACCGTTCGTGTCCACCACCCTCATCCGGCCACCTCGGCTTCGGCCTGCAAAAAATGCCGTGATATTCAAGATTTCTCCCAGATGCAAGATGCCACATTTTGGAACTCGGGCTGCTTTTGGAGTGCCAAATGTCTCCCACAATCTGACACCAGGAACATGGCCAGGTGAGTTTAGTTTCCCATGGAAAAGGGCCACCGTTCGTGTCCACCACCCTCATCCAGCCACCTCGGCTTCGGCCTGCAAAAATGCCGTGATATTCAAGATTTCTCCCAGATGCAAGATGCCACATTTTGGAACTCGGGCTGCTTTTGGAGTGCCAAATGTCTCCCACAATCTGACACCAGGAACATGGCCAGGTGAGTTTAGTTTCCCATGGAAAAGGGCCACCGTTCGTGTCCACCACCCTCATCCGGCCACCTCGGCTTCGGCCTGCAAAAATGCCGTGATATTCAAGATTTCTCCCAGATGCAAGATGCCACATTTTGGAACTCGGGCTGCTTTTGGAGTGCCAAATGTCTCCCACAATCTGACACCAGGAACATGGCCAGGTGAGTTTAGTTTCC
>NW_026960833.1:0-5000 GCF_021018805.1 Prinia subflava | reverse complement strand
TTCGGCCTGCAAAAATGCCGTGATATTCAAGATTTGTCCCAGATGCAAGATGCCACATTTTGGAACTCGGGCTGCTTTTGGAGTGCCAAATGTCTCCCACAATCTGACACCAGGAACATGGCCAGGTGAGTTTAGTTTCCCATGGAAAAGGGCCACCGTTCGTGTCCACCACCCTCATCCGGCCACCTCGGCTTCGGCCTGCAAAAATGCCGTGATATTCAAGATTTCTCCCAGATGCAAGATGCCACATTTTGGGAACTCGGGCTGCCTTTGGAGTGCCAATGTCTCCCACAATCTGACACCAGGAACATGGCCAGGTGAGTTTAGTTTCCCATGGAAAAGGGCCACCGTTCGTGTCCACCACCCTCATCCGGCCACCTCGGCTTCGGCCTGCAAAAATGCCGTGATATTCAAGATTTGTCCCAGAGTGCACAATGCCACATTTTGGAACTCGGGCTGCCTTTGGAGTGCCAAATGTCTCCCACAATCTGACACCAGGAACATGGCCAGGTGAGTTTAGTTTTCCCATGGAAAAGGGCCACCGTTCATGTCCACCCACCCTCATCCTGCCCCATCCTGCCCTATCGGCTTCTGCCTGCAAAAATGCTGTGACATTCAAGATTTCTCCCAGATGCAAGATGCCACATTTTGGAACTCGGGCTGCTTTTGGAGTGCCAAATGTCTCCCACAATCTGACCACCAGGAACATGGCCAGGTGAGTTTAGTTTCCCATGGAAAAGGGCCACCGTTCGTGTCCACCACCCTCATCCGGCCACCTCGGCTTCGGCCTGCAAAAAATGCCGTGATATTCAAGATTTCTCCCAGATGCAAGATGCCACATTTTGGAACTCGGGCTGCTTTTGGAGTGCCAAATGTCTCCCACAATCTGACACCAGGAACATGGCCAGGTGAGTTTAGTTTCCCATGGAAAAGGGCCACCGTTCGTGTCCACCACCCTCATCCAGCCACCTCGGCTTCGGCCTGCAAAAATGCCGTGATATTCAAGATTTCTCCAGATGCAAGATGCCACATTTTGGAACTCGGGCTGCTTTTGGAGTGCCAAATGTCTCCCACAATCTGACACCAGGAACATGGCCAGGTGAGTTTAGTTTCCCATGGAAAAGGGCCACCGTTCGTGTCCACCACCCCCTCATCCGGCCACCTCGGCTTCGGCCTGCAAAAAATGCCGTGATATTCAAGATTTCTCCCAGATGCAAGATGCCACATTTTGGAACTCGGGCTGCTTTTGGAGTGCCAAATGTCTCCCACAATCTGACACCAGGAACATGGCCAGGTGAGTTTAGTTTCCCATGGAAAAGGGCCACCGTTCGTGTCCACCACCCTCATCCGGCCACCTCGGCTTCGGCCTGCAAAAATGCCGTGATATTCAAGATTTCTCCCAGATGCAAGATGCCACATTTTGGAACTCGGCTGCTTTTGGAGTGCCAAATGTCTCCCACAATCTGACACCAGGAACATGGCCAGGTGAGTTTAGTTTCCCATGGAAAAGGGCCACCGTTCGTGTCCACCACCCCTCATCTGGCCACCTCGGCTTCGGGCCTGCAAAAATGCCGTGATATTCAAGATTTGTCCCAGATGCAAGATGCCACATTTTTGGAACTCGGGCTGCTTTTGGAGTGCCAAATGTCTCCCACAATCTGACACCCAGGAACATGGCCAGGTGAGTTTAGTTTCCCATGGAAAAGGGCCACCGTTCGTGTCCACCACCCTCATCCGGCCACCTCGGCTTCGGCCTGCAAAAATGCCGTGATATTCAAGATTTCTCCCAGATGCAAGATGCCACATTTTGGAACTCGGGCTGCCTTTGGAGTGCCAAATGTCTCCCACAATCTGACACCAGGAACATGGCCAGGTGAGTTTAGTTTCCCATGGAAAAGGGCCACCGTTCGTGTCCACCACCCTCATCCGGCCACCTCGGCTTCGGCCTGCAAAAATGCCGTGATATTCAAGATTTGTCCCAGATGCACAATGCCACATTTTGGAACTCGGGCTGCTTTTGGAGTGCCAAATGTCTCCCACAAATCTGACACCAGGAACATGGCCAGGTGAGTTTAGTTTCCCATGAAAAGGGCCACCGTTCATGTCCACCACCCTCATCCTGCCCCATCCTGCCCTATCGGCTTCTGCCTGCAAAAATGCTGTGACATTCAAGATTTCTCCCAGATGCAAGATGCCACATTTTGGAACTCGGGCTGCTTTTGGAGTGCCAATGTCTCCCACAATCTGACACCAGGAACATGGCCAGGTGAGTTTAGTTTCCCATGGAAAAGGGCCACCGTTCGTGTCCACCACCCTCATACCGGCCACCTCGGCTTCGGCCTGCAAAAATGCCGTGATATTCAAGATTTCTCCCAGATGCAAGATGCCACATTTTGGAACTCGGGCTGCTTTTGGAGTGCCAAATGTCTCCCACAATCTGACACCAGGAACATGGCCAGGTGAGTTTAGTTTCCATGGAAAGGGCCACCGTTCGTGTCCACCACCCTCATCCAGCCACCTCGGCTTCGGCCTGCAAAAATGCCGTGATATCAAGATTTCTCCCAGATGCAAGATGCCACATTTTGGAACTCGGGCTGCTTTTGGAGTGCCAAATGTCTCCCACAATCTGACACCAGGAACATGGCCAGGTGAGTTTAGTTTCCCATGGAAAAGGGCCACCGTTCGTGTCCACCACCCTCATCCGGCCACCTCGGCTTCGGCCTGCAAAAATGCCGTGATATTCAAGATTTCTCCCAGATGCAAGATGCCACATTTTGGAACTCGGGCTGCTTTTGGAGTGCCAAATGTCTCCCACAATCTGACACCAGGAACATGGCCAGGTGAGTTTAGTTTCCCATGGAAAAGGGCCACCGTTCGTGTCCACCACCCTCATCCGGCCACCTCGGCTTCGGCCTGCAAAAATGCCGTGATATTCAAGATTTCTCCCAGATGCAAGATGCCACATTTTGGAACTCGGGCTGCTTTTGGAGTGCCAAATGTCTCCCACAATCTGACACCAGGAACATGGCCAGGTGAGTTTAGTTTCCCATGGAAAAGGCCACCGTTCGTGTCCACCACCCTCATCCCGGCCACCTCGGCTTCGGCCTGCAAAAATGCCGTGATATTCAAGATTTCTCCCAGATGCAAGATGCCACATTTTGGAACTCGGGCTGCTTTTGGAGTGCCAAATGTCTCCCACAATCTGACATCAGGAACATGGCCAGGTGAGTTTAGTTTCCCATGGAAAAGGGCCACCGTTCGTGTCCACCACCCTCATCCGGCCACCTCGGCTTCGGCCTGCAAAAATGCCGTGATATTCAAGATTTCTCCCAGATGCAAGATGCCACATTTTGGAACTCGGGCTGCCTTTGGAGTGCCAAATGTCTCCCACAATCTGACACCAGGAACATGGCCAGGTGAGTTTAGTTTCCCATGGAAAAGGGCCTCCGTTCGTGTCCACCACCCTCATCCGGCCCACCTCGGGCTTCGGCCTGCAAAAATGCCGTGATATTCAAGATTTCTCCCAGATGCAAGATGCCACATTTTTGGAACTCGGGCTGCTTTTGGAGTGCCAAATGTCTCCCACAATCTGACACCAGGAACATGGCCAGGTGAGTTTAGTTTCCCATGGAAAAGGGCCGCCGTTTCGTGTCCACCACCCTCATCCGGCCACCTCGGCTTCGGCCTGCAAAAATGCCGTGATATTCAAGATTTCTCCCAGATGCAAGATGCCACATTTTGGAACTCGGGCTGCTTTTGGAGTGCCAAATGTCTCCCACAATCTGACACCAGGAACATGGCCAGGTGAGTTTAGTTTCCCATGGAAAAGGGCCGCCGTTCGTGTCCACCACCCTCATCCGGCCACCTCGGCTTCGGCCTGCAAAAATGCCGTGATATTCAAGATTTCTCCCAGATGCAAGATGCCACATTTTGGAACTCGGGCTGCTTTTGGAGTGCCAAATGTCTCCCACAATCTGACACCAGGAACATGGCCAGGTGAGTTTAGTTTCCCATGGAAAAGGGCCTCCGTTCGTGTCCACCACCCTCATACCGGCCACCTCGGCTTCGGCCTGCAAAATGCCGTGATATTCAAGATTTCTCCCAGATGCAAGATGCCACATTTTGGAACTCGGGCTGCTTTTGGAGTGCCAAATGTCTCCCACAATCTGACACCAGGAACATGGCCAGGTGAGTTTAGTTTCCCATGAAAAGGGCCGCCGTTCGTGTCCACCACCCTCATCCGGCCACCTCGGCTTCGGCCTGCAAAAATGCCGTGTTATTCAAGATTTCTCCCAGATGCAAGATGCCACATTTTGGAACTCGGGCTGCTTTTGAGAGTGCCAAATGTCTCCCACAATCTGACACCAGGAACATGGCCAGGTGAGTTTAGTTTCCCATGGAAAAGGGCCACCGTTCGTGTCCACCACCCTCATCCGGCCACCTCGGCTTCGGCCTGCAAAAATGCCGTGATATTCAAGATTTCTCCCAGATGCAAGATGCCACATTTTGGAACTCGGGCTGCTTTTGGAGTGCCAAATGTCTCCCACAATCTGACACCAGGAACATGGCCAGGTGAGTTTAGTTTCCCATGGAAAAGGGCCACCATTCGTGTCCACCATGTATTTTCCATTTATATATTATATATTATCAACCACAGGGCTTTTCAGGATCCAGTACAGAGGTACTGCTTTACACCTAACCCTAACCCTAACTAACCCTAACCCCTAACCCCTAACCCTAACCCTTACCCTACCCTTACCCTAACCCTAACCCTAACCCTAACCCTAACCCTAACCCTAACCCTATTCATCCTTCTGGGTTCCAGTCTTAATGTGCTTTAAAATAATATAGTATTTTCAATTTATATATTATATATTATCAACCACAGGGCTTTTCAGAATCCAGTACAGAGGGTACTGCCTTTACACCTAACCCTAACCCTAACTAACCCTCCTAACCCTAACCCTAACCCTAACCCTACCCTAACCCTAACCCTAACC
>NW_026960832.1:0-36367 GCF_021018805.1 Prinia subflava | reverse complement strand
AGCTCTGTAGAACACTATGCTTTGCTGTTGCTGTGTTGGTTTTCTCAAGACACAAGTCCTGTTGGTTGTCTGTGTTTGCAGCAAGCAGAGAAGCTGCTGCAGACACTTTCTTGCCCCTTTTTCACAAGTGAAGTATATTTTGTACCAGTTGGTGTGTTCCTCGTCTGCAAAGCAAGAGCAATGTGTTAGGACCTAAATTGCTTGATTTCCATGGAAGAGCTCTGTAGAACACTATGCTTTGCTGTTGCTGTGTTGGTTTTCTCAAGAAACAAACCCTGTTTGTTCTCTGTACTTGCAGCGAGCAGAGAAGCTCTTGAAGACACGTACCTGCTTTCTCCACTACTGACGTATATTTTGTACCAGTTAGTGTATTCCTCGTCTGGAGAGCAGGAGCAAAGGTTTTAGGACCTAAATTGCTTGATTTCCTTGGAAGAGATATGTAGAACACTGTGCTTTGCTGTTACTGTGTTGGTTTTCTCAAGACACAAGCCTTGTTAGTTGTATGTGTTTCCAGCGAGCAGAAAAGCTGCTGCAGACACTTTCTTGCCCCTTTTCCACAAGTGAAGTATATTTTGTACCAGTTGGTGTATTCCTCGTCTGCAGAGCAAGAGCAAAGGTTTTAGGATCTAAATTGCTTGTTTTCCATGGAAGAGCTCTGTAGAACACTATGGTTTTCGGTTGCTGTGTTTGTTTTCTCAAGACACAAGCCCTGTTTGTTCCTGTGTTTTCAGCAAGCAGAGAAGCTGCTGCAGACACTTTCTTGCTCCTTTTCCACTACTGACGTATATTTTGTACCAGTTGGTGTATTCCTCGTCTGGAGAGCAGGAGCAAAGGTTTTAGGACCTAAATTGCTTGATTTCCTTGGAAGAGATATGTAGAACACTGTGCTTTGCTGTTGCTGTGTTGGTTTTCTCAAGACACAAACCCTGTTTGTTCCCTGTGTTTTCAGCAAGCAGAGAAGCTGCTGCAGACACTTTCTTGCCCCTTTTCCACAACTGAAGTATATTTTGTACCAGTTGTGTATTCCTCGTCTGCAGAGCAAGAGCAAAGGTGTTAGGACCTAAATTGCTTGATTTCCATGGAAGAGCTCTGTAGAACACTATGCTTTGCTGTTGCTGTGTCGGTTTTCTCAAGAAACAAACCCTGTTTGTTCTCTGTACTTGCAGCGAGCAGAGAAGCTCTTGAAGACACGTACCTGCTTTCTCCACTACTGACGTATATTTTGTACCAGTTGGTGTATTCCTCGTCTGGAGAGCAGGAGCAAAGGTTTTAGGACCTAAATTGCTTGATTTCCTTGGAAGAGATATGTAGAACACTGTGCTTTGCTGTTGCTGTGTTGGTTTTCTCAAGACACAAGCCTTGTTAGTTGTATGTGTTTCCAGCGAGCAGAAAAGCTGCTGCAGACACTTTCTTGCCCCTTTTCCACAAGTGAAGTATATTTTGTACCAGTTGGTGTATTCCTCGTCTGCAGAGCAAGAGCAAAGGTTTTAGGATCTAAATTGCTTGTTTTCCATGGAAGAGCTATGTAGAACACTATGGTTTTCGGTTGCTGTGTTTGTTTTCTCAAGACACAAGCCCTGTTTGTTCTCTGTGTTTTCAGCAAGCAGAGAAGCTGCTGCAGACACTTTCTTGCTCCTTTTCCACTAGTGAAGTATATTTTGTACCAGTTTGTGTATTCCTCGTCTGCAGAGCAAGAGCAAAGGTTTTAGGATCTAAATTGCTTGTTTTCCATGGAAGAGCTATGTAGAACACTATGCTTTGCTGTTGCTGTGTTGGTTTTCTCAAGACACAAGTCCTGTTGGTTGTCTGTGTTTGCAGCAAGCAGAGAAGCTGCTGCAGACACTTTCTTGCCCCTTTTTCACAAGTGAAGTATATTTTGTACCAGTTGGTGTGTTCTTCATCTGCAGAGCAAGAGCAAAGGTTTTAGGACCTAAATTGCTTGATTTCATTGGAAGAGCTATGTAGAACACTATGCTTTGCTGTTGCTGTTTTGGTTTTCTAAACACACAAGCCCTGTTTGTTCCCTGTGTTTTCAGCAAGCAGAGAAGCTCTTGAAGACACGTACCTGCTTTCTCCACTACTGACGTATATTTTGTACCAGTTGGTGTGTTCCTCGTCTGCAAAGCAAGAGCAAGGTTTTAGGACTTAAATTGCTTGATTTCCATGGAAGAGCTCTGTAGAACACTATGCTTTGCTCTTACTGTGTTGGTTTTCTCAAGACACAAGTCCTGTTGGTTGTCTGAGTTTCCAGCGAGCAGAAAGCTGCTGCAGACACTTTCTTGCCCCTTTTCCACAAGTGAAGTATATTTTGTACCAGTTGGTGTATTCCTCGTCTGCAGAGCAAGAGCAAAGGTTTTAGGATCTAAATTGCTTGTTTTCCATGGAAGAGCTATGTAGAACACTATGCTTTGCTGTTGCTGTGTTGGTTTTCTCAAGACACAAGTCCTGTTGGTTGTCTGTGTTTGCAGCAAGCAGAGAAGCTGCTGCAGACACTTTCTTGCCCCTTTTTCACAAGTGAAGTATATTTTGTACCAGTTGGTGTGTTCCTCGTCTGCAAAGCAAGAGCAAATGTGTTAGGACCTAAATTGCTTGATTTCCATGGAAGAGCTCTGTAGAACACTATGCTTTGCTGTTGCTGTGTTGGTTTTCTCAAGAAACAAACCCTGTTTGTTCTCTGTACTTGCAGCGAACAGAGAAGCTCTTGAAGACACGTACCTGCTTTCTCCACTACTGACGTATATTTTGTACCAGTTGGTGTATTCCTCGTCTGGAGAGCAGGAGCAAAGGTTTTAGGACCTAAATGCTTGATTTCCTTGGAAGAGATATGTAGAACACTGTGCTTTGCTGTTACTGTGTTGGTTTTCTCAAGACACAAGCCTTGTTAGTTGTATGTGTTTCCAGCGAGCAGAAAAGCTGCTGCAGACACTTTCTTGCCCCTTTTCCACAAGTGAAGTATATTTTGTACCAGTTGGTGTATTCCTCGTCTGGAGAGCAGGAGCAAAGGTTTTAGGACCTAAATTGCTTGATTTCCATGGAAGAGCTCTGTAGAACACTATGCTTTGCTGTTGCTGTGTCGGTTTTCTCAAGAAACAAACCCTGTTTTTTCTCTGTACTTGCAGCGAGCAGAGAAGCTCTTGAAGACACGTACCTGCTTTCTCCACTACTGACGTATATTTTGTACCAGTTGGTGTATTCCTCGTCTGGAGAGCAGGAGCAAAGGTTTTAGGACCTAAATTGCTTGATTTCCTTGGAAGAGATATGTAGAACACTGTGCTTTGCTGTTGCTGTGTTGGTTTTCTCAAGACACAAGCCTTGTTAGTTGTATGTGTTTCCAGCGAGCAGAAAAGCTGCTGCAGACACTTTCTTGCCCCTTTTCCACAAGTGAAGTATATTTTGTACCAGTTGGTGTATTCCTCGTCTGCAGAGCAAGAGCAAAGGTTTTAGGATCTAAATTGCTTGTTTTCCATGGAAGAGCTCTGTAGAACACTATGCTTTGCTGTTGCTGTGTTGGTTTTCTAAAGACACAAACCCTGTTTGTTCCCTGTGTTTTCAGCAAGCAGAGAAGCTGCTGCAGACACTTTCTTGCCCCTTTTCCACAAGTGAAGTATATTTTGTACCAGTTGGTGTATTCCTCGTCTGCAGAGCAAGAGCAAATATGTTAGGACCTAAATTACTTGATTTCCATGGAAGAGCTCTGTAGAACACTATGCTTTGCTGTTGCTGTGTTGGTTTTCTCAAGACACAAGTCCTGTTGGTTGTCTGTGTTTGCAGCAAGCAGAGAAGCTGCTGCAGACACTTTCTTGCTCCTTTTTCACAAGTGAAGTATATTTTGTACCAGTTGGTGTGTTCCTCGTCTGCAAAGCAAGAGCAAAGTGTTAGGACCTAAATTGCTTGATTTCCATGGAAGAGCTCTGTAGAAACACTATGCTTTGCTGTTGCTGTGTTGGTTTTCTCAAGAAAGAAACCCTGTTTGTTCTCTGTACTTGCAGCGAGCAGAGAAGCTCTTGAAGACACGTACCTGCTTTCTCCACTACTGACGTATATTTTGTACCAGTTGGTGTATTCCTCGTCTGGAGAGCAGGAGCAAAGGTTTTAGGACCTAAATTGCTTGATTTCCTTGGAAGAGATATGTAGAACACTGTGCTTTGCTGTTACTGTGTTGGTTTTTCTCAAGACACAAGCCTTGTTAGTTGTATGTGTTTCCAGCGAGCAGAAAAGCTGCTGCAGACACTTTCTTGCCCTTTTCCACAAGTGAAGTATATTTTGTACCAGTTGGTGTATTCCTCGTCTGCAGAGCAAGAGCAAAGGTTTTAGGATCTAAATTGCTTGTTTTCCATGGAAGAGCTCTGTAGAACACTATGGTTTTCGGTTGCTGTGTTTGTTTTCTCAAGACACAAGCCCTGTTTGTTCCCTGTGTTTTCAGCAAGCAGAGAAGCTGCTGCAGACACTTTCTTGCTCCTTTTCCACTACTGACGTATATTTTGTACCAGTTGGTGTATTCCTCGTCTGGAGAGCAGGAGCAAAGGTTTTAGGATCTAAATTGCTTGATTTCCTTGGAAGAGATATGTAGAACACTGTGCTTTGCTGTTGCTGTGTTGGTTTTCTCAAGACACAAACCCTGTTTGTTCCCTGTGTTTTCAGCAAGCAGAGAAGCTGCTGCAGACACTTTCTTGCCCCTTTTCCACAAGTGAAGTATATTTTGTACCAGTTGGTGTATTCCTCGTCTGCAGAGCAAGAGCAAAGGTTTTAGGATCTAAATTGCTTGTTTTCCATGGAAGAGCTATGTAGAACACTATGCTTTGCTGTTGCTGTGTTGGTTTTCTAAAGACACAAACCCTGTTCGTTCTCTGTGTTTTCAGCAAGCAGAGAAGCTGCTGCAGACACTTTCTTGCTCCTTTTCCACTAGTGAAGTATATTTTGTACCAGTTGGTGTATTCCTCGTCTGGAGAGCAGGAGCAAAGGTTTTAGGACCTAAATTGCTTGATTTCCTTGAAGAGATATGTAGAAAACTGTGCTTTGCTGTTGCTGTGTTGGTTTTCTCAAGACACAAGTCTTGTTGGTTGTCTGAGTTTCCAGCGAGCAGAAAAGCTGCTGCAGACACTTTCTTGCCCCTTTTCCACAAGTGAAGTATATTTTGTACCAGTTGGTGTATTCCTCGTCTGCAGAGCAAGAGCAAAGGTTTTAGGATCTAAATTGCTTGTTTTCCATGGAAGAGCTATGTAGAACACTATGCTTTGCTGTTGCTGTGTTGGTTTTCTAAAGACACAAGCCCTGTTTGTTCCCTGTGTTTTCAGCAAGCAGAGAAGCTGCTGCAGACACTTTCTTGCTCCTTTTCCACTACTGACGTATATTTTGTACCAGTTGGTGTATTCCTCGTCTGGAGAGCAGGAGCAAAGGTTTAGGACCTAAATTGCTTGATTTCCTTGGAAGAGATATGTAGAACACTGTGCTTTGCTGTTGCTGTGTTGGTTTTCTCAAGACACAAACCCTGTTTGTTCCCTGTGTTTTCAGCAAGCAGAGAAGCTGCTGCAGACACTTTCTTGCCCCTTTTCCACAACTGAAGTATATTTTGTACCAGTTGGTGTATTCCTCGTCTGCAGAGCAAGAGCAAAGGTGTTAGGACCTAAATTGCTTGATTTCCATGGAAGAGCTCTGTAGAACACTATGCTTTGCTGTTGCTGTGTCGGTTTTCTCAAGAAACAAACCCTGTTTGTTCTCTGTACTTGCAGCGAGCAGAGAAGCTCTTGAAGACACGTACCTGCTTTCTCCACTACTGACGTATATTTTGTACCAGTTGGTGTATTCCTCGTCTGGAGAGCAGGAGCAAAGGTTTTAGGACCTAAATTGCTTGATTTCCTTGGAAGAGATATGTAGAACACTGTGCTTTGCTGTTACTGTGTTGGTTTTCTCAAGACACAAGCCTTGTTAGTTGTATGTGTTTCCAGCGAGCAGAAAAGCTGCTGCAGACACTTTCTTGCCCCTTTTCCACAAGTGAAGTATATTTTGTACCAGTTGGTGTATTCCTCGTCTGCAGAGCAAGAGCAAAGGTTTTAGGATCTAAATTGCTTGTTTTCCATGGAAGAGCTCTGTAGAACACTATGGTTTTCGGTTGCTGTGTTTGTTTTCTCAAGACACAAGCCCTGTTTGTTCCCTGTGTTTTCAGCAAGCAGAGAAGCTGCTGCAGACACTTTCTTGCTCCTTTTCCACTAGTGAAGTATATTTTGTACCAGTTTGTGTATTCCTCGTCTGCAGAGCAAGAGCAAAGGTTTTAGGATCTAAATTGCTTGTTTTCCATGGAAGAGCTATGTAGAACACTATGCTTTGCTGTTGCTGTGTTGGTTTTCTCAAGACACAAGTCCTGTTGGTTGTCTGTGTTTGCAGCAAGCAGAGAAGCTGCTGCAGACACTTTCTTGCTCCTTTTTCACAAGTGAAGTATATTTTGTACCAGTTGGTGTGTTCCTCGTCTGCAAAGCAAGAGCAAATGTGTTAGGACCTAAATTGCTTGATTTCCATGGAAGAGCTCTGTAGAACACTATGCTTTGCTGTTGCTGTGTTGGTTTTCTCAAGAAAGAAACCCTGTTTGTTCTCTGTACTTGCAGCGAGCAGAGAAGCTCTTGAAGACACGTACCTGCTTTCTCCACTACTGACGTATATTTTGTACCAGTTGGTGTATTCCTCGTCTGGAGAGCAGGAGCAAAGGTTTTAGGACCTAAATTGCTTGATTTCCTTGGAAGAGATATGTAGAACACTGTGCTTTGCTGTTACTGTGTTGGTTTTCTCAAGACACAAGCCTTGTTAGTTGTATGTGTTTCCAGCGAGCAGAAAAGCTGCTGCAGACACTTTCTTGCCCCTTTTCCACAAGTGAAGTATATTTTGTACCAGTTGGTGTATTCCTCGTCTGCAGAGCAAGAGCAAAGGTTTTAGGATCTAAATTGCTTGTTTTCCATGGAAGAGCTCTGTAGAACACTATGGTTTTCGGTTGCTGTGTTTGTTTTCTCAAGACACAAGCCCTGTTTGTTCCCTGTGTTTTCAGCAAGCAGAGAAGCTGCTGCAGACACTTTCTTGCTCCTTTTCCACTACTGACGTATATTTTGTACCAGTTGGTGTATTCCTCGTCTGGAGAGCAGGAGCAAAGGTTTTAGGATCTAAATTGCTTGATTTCCTTGGAAGAGATATGTAGAACACTGTGCTTTGCTGTTGCTGTGTTGGTTTTCTCAAGACACAAACCCTGTTTGTTCCCTGTGTTTTCAGCAAGCAGAGAAGCTGCTGCAGACACTTTCTTGCCCCTTTTCCACAAGTGAAGTATATTTTGTACCAGTTGGTGTATTCCTCGTCTGCAGAGCAAGAGCAAAGGTTTTAGGATCTAAATTGCTTGATTTCCTTGGAAGAGATGTGTAGAACACTGTGCTTTGTTGTTGCTGTGTTTGTTTTCTCAAGACACAAGCCCTGTTTGTTCTCTGTGTTTTCAGCAAGCAGAGAAGCTGCTGCAGACACTTTCTTGCTCCTTTTCCACTAGTGAAGTATATTTTGTACCAGTTTGTGTATTCCTCGTCTGCAGAGCAAGAGCAAAGGTTTTAGGATCTAAATTGCTTGTTTTCCATGGAAGAGCTATGTAGAACACTATGCTTTGCTGTTGCTGTGTTGGTTTTCTCAAGACACAAGTCCTGTTGGTTGTCTGTGTTTGCAGCAAGCAGAGAAGCTCTTGAAGACACGTACCTGCTTTCTCCACTACTGACGTATATTTTGTACCAGTTGGTGTGTTCCTCGTCTGCAAAGCAAGAGCAAAGGTTTTAGGACTTAAATTGCTTGATTTCCATGGAAGAGCTATGTAGAACACTATGCTTTGCTGTTATTGTGTTGGTTTTCTCAAGACACAAGTCTTGTTGGTTGTCTGAGTTTCCAGCGAGCAGAAAAGCTGCTGCAGACACTTTCTTGCCCCTTTTCCACAAGTGAAGTATATTTTGTACCAGTTGGTGTATTCCTCGTCTGCAGAGCAAGAGCAAAGGTTTTAGGATCTAAATTGCTTGTTTTCCATGGAAGAGCTCTGTAGAACACTATGCTTTGCTGTTGCTGTGTTGGTTTTTCTAAAGACACAAGCCCTGTTTGTTCCCTGTGTTTTCAGCAAGCAGAGAAGCTGCTGCAGACACTTTCTTGCCCCTTTTCCACTAGTGAAGTATATTTTGTACCAGTTGGTGTATTCCTCTTCTGCAGAGCAAGAGCAAAGGTTTTAGGATCTAAATTGCTTGTTTTCCATGGAAGAGCTCTGTAGAACACTATGCTTTGCTGTTGCTGTGTTGGTTTTCTCAGACACAAGTCCTGTTGGTTGTCTGTGTTTGCAGCAAGCAGAGAAGCTGCTGCAGACACTTTCTTGCCCCTTTTTCACAAGTGAAGTATATTTTGTACCAGTTGGTGTGTTCCTCGTCTGCAAAGCAAGAGCAAATGTGTTAGGACCTAAATTGCTTGATTTCCATGGAAGAGCTCTGTAGAACACTATGCTTTGCTGTTGCTGTGTTGGTTTTCTCAAGAAACAAACCCTGTTTGTTCTCTGTACTTGCAGCGAGCAGAGAAGCTCTTGAAGACACGTACCTGCTTTCTCCACTACTGACGTATATTTTGTACCAGTTAGTGTATTCCTCGTCTGCAGAGCAGGAGCAAAGGTTTTAGGACCTAAATTGCTTGATTTCCTTGGAAGAGATATGTAGAACACTGTGCTTTGCTGTTACTGTGTTGGTTTTTCTCAAGACACAAGCCTTGTTAGTTGTATGTGTTTCCAGCGAGCAGAAAAGCTGCTGCAGACACTTTCTTGCCCCTTTTCCACAAGTGAAGTATATTTTGTA
Source organism: Prinia subflava (assembly GCF_021018805.1). Lineage (NCBI taxonomy): Eukaryota > Metazoa > Chordata > Aves > Passeriformes > Cisticolidae > Prinia > Prinia subflava. The sequence continues at coordinate 27,530 of NW_026960832.1, read as the reverse complement.
CCAGTTGGTGTATTCCTCGTCTGCAGAGCAAGAGCAAAGGTTTTAGGATCTAAATTGCTTGTTTTCCATGGAAGAGCTCTGTAGAACACTATGGTTTTCGGTTGCTGTGTTTGTTTTCTCAAGACACAAGCCCTGTTTGTTCCCTGTGTTTTCAGCAAGCAGAGAAGCTGCTGCAGACACTTTCTTGCTCCTTTTCCACTACTGACGTATATTTTGTACCAGTTGGTGTATTCCTCGTCTGGAGAGCAGGAGCAAAGGTTTTAGGACCTAAATTGCTTGATTTCCTTGGAAGAGATATGTAGAACACTGTGCTTTGCTGTTGCTGTGTTGGTTTTCTCAAGACACAAACCCTGTTTGTTCCCTGTGTTTTCAGCAAGCAGAGAAGCTGCTGCAGACACTTTCTTGCCCCTTTTCCACAACTGAAGTATATTTTGTACCAGTTGGTGTATTCCTCGTCTGCAGAGCAAGAGCAAAGGTGTTAGGACCTAAATTGCTTGATTTCCATGGAAGAGCTCTGTAGAACACTATGCTTTGCTGTTGCTGTGTCGGTTTTCTCAAGAAACAAACCCTGTTTGTTCTCTGTACTTGCAGCGAGCAGAGAAGCTCTTGAAGACACGTACTGCTTTCTCCACTACTGACGTATATTTTGTACCAGTTGGTGTATTCCTCGTCTGGAGAGCAGGAGCAAAGGTTTTAGGACCTAAATTGCTTGATTTCCTTGGAAGAGATATGTAGAACACTGTGCTTTGCTGTTGCTGTGTTGGTTTTCTCAAGACACAAGCCTTGTTAGTTGTATGTGTTTCCAGCGAGCAGAAAAGCTGCTGCAGACACTTTCTTGCCCCTTTTCCACAAGTGAAGTATATTTTGTACCAGTTGGTGTATTCCTCGTCTGCAGAGCAAGAGCAAAGGTTTTAGGATCTAAATTGCTTGTTTTCCATGGAAGAGCTATGTAGAACACTATGGTTTTCGGTTGCTGTGTTTGTTTTCTCAAGACACAAGCCCTGTTTGTTCTCTGTGTTTTCAGCAAGCAGAGAAGCTGCTGCAGACACTTTCTTGCTCCTTTTCCACTAGTGAAGTATATTTTGTACAGTTTGTGTATTCCTCGTCTGCAGAGCAAGAGCAAAGGTTTTAGGATCTAAATTGCTTGTTTTCCATGGAAGAGCTATGTAGAACACTATGCTTTGCTGTTGCTGTGTTGGTTTTCTCAAGACACAAGTCCTGTTGGTTGTCTGTGTTTGCAGCAAGCAGAGAAGCTGCTGCAGACACTTTCTTGCCCCTTTTTCACAAGTGAAGTATATTTTGTACCAGTTGGTGTGTTCTTCATCTGCAGAGCAAGAGCAAAGGTTTTAGGACCTAAATTGCTTGATTTCATTGGAAGAGCTATGTAGAACACTATGCTTTGCTGTTGCTGTTTTGGTTTTCTAAACACACAAGCCCTGTTTGTTCCCTGTGTTTTCAGCAAGCAGAGAAGCTCTTGAAGACACGTACCTGCTTTCTCCACTACTGACGTATATTTTGTACCAGTTGGTGTGTTCCTCGTCTGCAAAGCAAGAGCAAAGGTTTTAGGACTTAAATTGCTTGATTTCCATGGAAGAGCTCTGTAGAACACTATGCTTTGCTCTTACTGTGTTGGTTTTCTCAAGACACAAGTCCTGTTGGTTGTCTGAGTTTCCAGCGAGCAGAAAAGCTGCTGCAGACACTTTCTTGCCCCTTTTCCACAAGTGAAGTATATTTTGTACCAGTTGGTGTATTCCTCGTCTGGAGAGCAGGAGCAAAGGTTTTAGGACCTAAATTGCTTGATTTCCATGGAAGAGCTCTGTAGAACACTATGCTTTGCTGTTGCTGTGTCGGTTTTCTCAAGAAACAAACCCTGTTTTTTCTCTGTACTTGCAGCGAGCAGAGAAGCTCTTGAAGACACGTACCTGCTTTCTCCACTACTGACGTATATTTTGTACCAGTTGGTGTATTCCTCGTCTGGAGAGCAGGAGCAAAGGTTTTAGGACCTAAATTGCTTGATTTCCTTGGAAGAGATATGTAGAACACTGTGCTTTGCTGTTGCTGTGTTGGTTTTCTCAAGACACAAGCCTTGTTAGTTGTATGTGTTTCCAGCGAGCAGAAAAGCTGCTGCAGACACTTTCTTGCCCCTTTTCCACAAGTGAAGTATATTTTGTACCAGTTGGTGTATTCCTCGTCTGCAGAGCAAGAGCAAAGGTTTTAGGATCTAAATTGCTTGTTTTCCATGGAAGAGCTCTGTAGAACACTATGCTTTGCTGTTGCTGTGTTGGTTTTCTAAAGACACAAACCCTGTTTGTTCCCTGTGTTTTCAGCAAGCAGAGAAGCTGCTGCAGACACTTTCTTGCCCCTTTTCCACAAGTGAAGTATATTTTGTACCAGTTGGTGTATTCCTCGTCTGCAGAGCAAGAGCAAATATGTTAGGACCTAAATTACTTGATTTCCATGGAAGAGCTCTGTAGAACACTATGCTTTGCTGTTGCTGTGTTGGTTTTCTCAAGACACAAGTCCTGTTGGTTGTCTGTGTTTGCAGCAAGCAGAGAAGCTGCTGCAGACACTTTCTTGCTCCTTTTCCACTACTGACGTATATTTTGTACCAGTTGGTGTATTCCTCGTCTGGAGAGCAGGAGCAAAGGTTTTAGGATCTAAATTGCTTGATTTCCTTGGAAGAGATATGTAGAACACTGTGCTTTGCTGTTGCTGTGTTGGTTTCTCAAGACACAAACCCTGTTTGTTCCTGTGTTTTCAGCAAGCAGAGAAGCTGCTGCAGACACTTTCTTGCCCCTTTTCCACAAGTGAAGTATATTTTGTACCAGTTGGTGTATTCCTCGTCTGCAGAGCAAGAGCAAAGGTTTTCGGATCTAAATTGCTTGTTTTCCATGGAAGAGCTATGTAGAACACTATGCTTTGCTGTTGCTGTGTTGGTTTTCTAAAGACACAAACCCTGTTTGTTCTCTGTGTTTTCAGCAAGCAGAGAAGCTGCTGCAGACACTTTCTTGCTCCTTTTCCACTAGTGAAGTATATTTTGTACCAGTTGGTGTATTCCTCGTCTGGAGAGCAGGAGCAAAGGTTTTAGGACCTAAATTGCTTGATTTCCTTGGAAGAGATATGTAGAAAACTGTGCTTTGCTGTTGCTGTGTTGGTGTTCTCAAGACACAAGTCTTGTTGGTTGTCTGAGTTTCCAGCGAGCAGAAAAGCTGCTGCAGACACTTTCTTGCCCCTTTTCCACAAGTGAAGTATATTTTGTACCAATTGGTGTATTCCTCGTCTGCAGAGCAAGAGCAAAGGTTTTAGGATCTAAATTGCTTGTTTTCCATGGAAGAGCTATGTAGAACACTATGCTTTGCTGTTGCTGTGTTGGTTTTCTAAAGACACAAACCCTGTTAGTTCCCTGTGTTTTCAGCAAGCAGAGAAGCTGCTGCAGACACTTTCTTGCCCCTTTTCCACAAGTGAAGTATATTTTGTACCAGTTGGTGTATTCCTCGTCTGCAGAGCAAGAGCAAAGGTTTTAGGATCTAAATTGCTTGATTTCCTTGGAAGAGATGTGTAGAACACTGTGCTTTGTTGTTGCTGTGTTTGTTTTCTCAAGACACAAGCCCTGTTTGTTCTCTGTGTTTTCAGCAAGCAGAGAAGCTGCTGCAGACACTTTCTTGCTCCTTTTCCACTAGTGAAGTATATTTTGTACCAGTTTGTTTATTCCTCGTCTGCAGAGCAAGAGCAAAGGTTTTAGGATCTAAATTGCTTGTTTTCCATGGAAGAGCTATGTAGAACACTATGCTTTGCTGTTGCTGTGTTGGTTTTCTCAAGACACAAGTCCTGTTGGTTGTCTGTGTTTGCAGCTAGCAGAGAAGCTCTTGAAGACACGTACCTGCTTTCTCCACTACTGACGTATATTTTGTACCAGTTGGTGTGTTCCTCGTCTGCAAAGCAAGAGCAAAGGTTTTAGGACTTAAATTGCTTGATTTCCATGGAAGAGCTATGTAGAACACTATGCTTTGCTGTTATTGTGTTGGTTTTCTCAAGACACAAGTCTTGTTGGTTGTCTGAGTTTCCAGCGAGCAGAAAAGCTGCTGCAGACACTTTCTTGCCCCTTTTCCACAAGTGAAGTATATTTTGTACCAGTTGGTCTATTCCTCGTCTGCAGAGCAAGAGCAAAGGTTTTAGGATCTAAATTGCTTGTTTTCCATGGAAGAGCTCTGTAGAACACTATGCTTTGCTGTTGCTGTGTTGGTTTTCTAAAGACACAAGCCCTGTTTGTTCCCTGTGTTTTCAGCAAGCAGAGAAGCTGCTGCAGACACTTTCTTGCCCCTTTTCCACTAGTGAAGTATATTTTGTACCAGTTGGTGTATTCCTCTTCTGCAGAGCAAGAGCAAAGGTTTTAGGATCTAAATTGCTTGTTTTCCATGGAAGAGCTCTGTAGAACACTATGCTTTGCTGTTGCTGTGTTGGTTTTCTCAAGACACAAGTCCTGTTGGTTGTCTGTGTTTGCAGCAAGCAGAGAAGCTGCTGCAGACACTTTCTTGCCCCTTTTTCACAAGTGAAGTATATTTTGTACCAGTTGGTGTGTTCCTCGTCTGCAAAGCAAGAGCAAATGTGTTAGGACCTAAATTGCTTGATTTCCATGGAAGAGCTCTGTAGAACACTATGCTTTGCTGTTGCTGTGTTGGTTTTCTCAAGAAACAAACCCTGTTTGTTCTCTGTACTTGCAGCGAGCAGAGAAGCTCTTGAAGACACGTACCTGCTTTCTCCACTACTGACGTATATTTTGTACCAGTTGGTGTATTCCTCGTCTGGAGAGCAGGAGCAAAGGTTTTAGGACCTAAATTGCTTGATTTCCTTGGAAGAGATATGTAGAACACTGTGCTTTGCTGTTACTGTGTTGGTTTTCTCAAGACACAAGCCTTGTTAGTTGTATGTGTTTCCAGCGAGCAGAAAAGCTGCTGCAGACACTTTCTTGCCCCTTTTCCACAAGTGAAGTATATTTTGTACCAGTTGGTGTATTCCTCGTCTGCAGAGCAAGAGCAAAGGTTTTAGGATCTAAATTGCTTGTTTTCCATGGAAGAGCTCTGTAGAACACTATGGTTTTCGGTTGCTGTGTTTGTTTTCTCAAGACACAAGCCCTGTTTGTTCCCTGTGTTTTCAGCAAGCAGAGAAGCTGCTGCAGACACTTTCTTGCTCCTTTTCCACTACTGACGTATATTTTGTACCAGTTGGTGTATTCCTCGTCTGGAGAGCAGGAGCAAAGGTTTTAGGACCTAAATTGCTTGATTTCCTTGGAAGAGATATGTAGAACACTGTGCTTTGCTGTTGCTGTGTTGGTTTTCTCAAGACACAAACCCTGTTTGTTCCCTGTGTTTTCAGCAAGCAGAGAAGCTGCTGCAGACACTTTCTTGCCCCTTTTCCACAAGTGAAGTATATTTTGTACCAGTTGGTGTATTCCTTGTCTGCAGAGTAAGAGCAAAGGTTTTAGGATCTAAATTGCTTGTTTTCCATGGAAGAGCTATGTAGAACACTATGCTTTGCTGTTGCTGTGTTGGTTTTCTAAAGACACAAACCCTGTTTGTTCCCTGTGTTTTCAGCAAGCAGAGAAGCTGCTGCAGACACTTTCTTCCCCCTTTTCCACAAGTGAAGTATATTTTGTACCAGTTGGTGTATTCCTTGTCTGCAGAGCAAGAGCAAAGGTTTTAGGATCTAAATTGCTTGTTTTCCATGGAAGAGCTATGTAGAACACTGTGCTTTGCTGTTGCTGTGTTGGTTTTCTCAAGACACAAGTCCTGTTGGTTGTCTGTGTTTGCAGCAAGCAGAGAAGCTGCTGCAGACACTTTCTTGCCCCTTTTCCACAAGTGAAGTATATTTTGTACCAGTTGGTGTATTCCTCGTCTGCAGAGCAAGAGCAAAGGTGTTAGGACCTAAATTGCTTGATTTCCATGGAAGAGCTCTGTAGAACACTATGCTTTGCTGTTGCTGTGTCGGTTTTCTCAAGAAACAAACCCTGTTTGTTCTCTGTACTTGCAGCGAGCAGAGAAGCTCTTGAAGACACGTACCTGCTTTCTCCACTACTGACGTATATTTTGTACCAGTTGGTGTATTCCTCGTCTGGAGAGCAGGAGCAAAGGTTTTAGGACCTAAATTGCTTGATTTCCTTGGAAGAGATATGTAGAACACTGTGCTTTGCTGTTACTGTGTTGGTTTTCTCAAGACACAAGCCTTGTTAGTTGTATGTGTTTCCAGCGAGCAGAAAAGCTGCTGCAGACACTTTCTTGCCCCTTTTCCACTAGTGAAGTATATTTTGTACCAGTTGGTGTATTCCTCGTCTGCAGAGCAAGAGCAAAGGTTTTAGGATCTAAATTGCTTGTTTTCCATGGAAGAGCTATGTAGAACACTATGCTTTGCTGTTGCTGTGTTGGTTTTCTCAAGACACAAGCCCTGTTTGTTCTCTGTGTTTTCAGCAAGCAGAGAAGCTGCTGCAGACACTTTCTTGCTCCTTTTCCACTACTGACGTATATTTTGTACCAGTTTGTGTATTCCTCGTCTGCAGAGCAAGAGCAAAGGTTTTAGGATCTAAATTGCTTGTTTTCCATGGAAGAGCTATGTAGAACACTATGCTTTGCTGTTGCTGTGTTGGTTTTCTCAAGACACAAGTCCTGTTGGTTGTCTGTGTTTGCAGCAAGCAGAGAAGCTGCTGCAGACACTTTCTTGCCCCTTTTTCACAAGTGAAGTATATTTTGTACCAGTTGGTGTGTTCCTCGTCTGCAAAGCAAGAGCAAATGTGTTAGGACCTAAATTGCTTGATTTCAATGGAAGAGCTCTGTAGAACACTATGCTTTGCTGTTGCTGTGTTGGTTTTCTAAAGACACAAGCCCTGTTTGTTCCCTGTGTTTTCAGCAAGCAGAGAAGCTCTTGAAGACACGTACCTGCTTTCTCCACTACTGACGTATATTTTGTACCAGTTGGTGTGTTCCTCGTCTGCAAAGCAAGAGCAAAGGTTTTAGGACTTAAATTGCTTGATTTCCATGGAAGAGCTCTGTAGAACACTATGCTTTGCTGTTACTGTGTTGGTTTTCTCAAGACACAAGTCTTGTTGGTTGTCTGAGTTTCCAGCGAGCAGAAAAGCTGCTGCAGACACTTTCTTGCCCCTTTTCCACAAGTGAAGTATATTTTGTACCAGTTGGTGTATTCCTCGTCTGCAGAGCAAGAGCAAAGGTTTTAGGATCTAAATTGCTTGTTTTCCATGGAAGAGCTATGTAGAACACTATGCTTTGCTGTTGCTGTGTTGGTTTTCTAAAGACACAAACCCTGTTTGTTCCCTGTGTTTTCAGCAAGCAGAGAAGCTGCTGCAGACACTTTCTTGACCCTTTTCCACTAGTGAAGTATATTTTGTACCAGTTGGTGTATTCCTTGTCTGCAGAGCAAGAGCAAAGGTTTTAGGATCTAAATTGCTTGTTTTCCATGGAAGAGCTATGTAGAACACTATGCTTTGCTGTTGCTGTGTTGGTTTTCTCAAGACACAAGTCCTGTTGGTTGTCTGTGTTTGCAGCAAGCAGAGAAGCTGCTGCAGACACTTTCTTGCCCCTTTTCCACAAGTGAAGTATATTTTGTACCAGTTGGTGTATTCCTCATCTGCAGAGCAAGAGCAAAGGTGTTAGGACCTAAATTGCTTGATTTTCATGGAAGAGCTCTGTAGAACACTATGCTTTGCTGTTGCTGTGTCGGTTTTCTCAAGAAACAAACCCTGTTTGTTCTCTGTACTTGCAGCGAGCAGAGAAGCTCTTGAAGACACGTACCTGCTTTCTCCACTACTGACGTATATTTTGTACCAGTTGGTGTATTCCTCGTCTGGAGAGCAGGAGCAAAGGTTTTAGGACCTAAATTGCTTGATTTCCTTGGAAGAGATATGTAGAACACTGTGCTTTGCTGTTACTGTGTTGGTTTTCTCAAGACACAAGCCTTGTTAGTTGTATGTGTTTCCAGCGAGCAGAAAAGCTGCTGCAGACACTTTCTTGCCCCTTTTCCACAAGTGAAGTATATTTTGTACCAGTTGGTGTATTCCTCGTCTGCAGAGCAAGAGCAAAGGTTTTAGGATCTAAATTGCTTGTTTTCCATGGAAGAGCTATGTAGAACACTATGCTTTGCTGTTGCTGTGTTGGTTTTCTCAAGACACAAGCCCTGTTTGTTCTCTGTGTTTTCAGCAAGCAGAGAAGCTGCTGCAGACACTTTCTTGCTCCTTTTCCACTAGTGAAGTATATTTTGTACCAGTTTGTGTATTCCTCGTCTGCAGAGCAAGAGCAAAGGTTTTAGGATCTAAATTGCTTGATTTCCATGGAAGAGCTATGTAGAACACTATGCTTTGCTGTTGCTGTGTTGGTTTTCTCAAGACACAAACCCTGTTTGTTCCCTGTGTTTTCAGCAAGCAGAGAAGCTGCTGCAGACACTTTCTTGCCCCTTTTTCACAAGTGAAGTATATTTTGTACCAGTTGGTGTGTTCCTCGTCTGCAGAGCAAGAGCAAAGGTTTTAGGACTTAAATTGCTTGATTTCATTGGAAGAGCTGTTAAGAACACTATGCTTTGCTGTTGCTGTGTTGGTTTTCTAAAGACACAAGCCCTGTTTGTTCCCTGTGTTTTCAGCAAGCAGAGAAGCTCTTGAAGACACGTACCTGCTTTCTCCACTACTGACGTATATTTTGTACCAGTTGGTATGTTCCTCGTCTGCAAAGCAAGAGCAAAGGTTTTAGGACTTAAATTGCTTGATTTCCATGGAAGAGCTCTGTAGAACACTAAGCTTTGCTGTTACTGTGTTGGTTTTCTCAAGACACAAGTCTTGTTGGTTGTCTGAGTTTCCAGCGAGCAGAAAAAGCTGCTGCAGACACTTTCTTGCCCCTTTTCCACAAGTGAAGTATATTTTGTACCAGTTGGTGTATTCCTCGTCTGCAGAGCAAGAGCAAAGGTTTTAGGATCTAAATTGCTTGTTTTCCATGGAAGAGCTCTGTAGAACACTATGCTTTGCTGTTGCTGTGTTGGTTTTCTAAAGACACAAACCCTGTTTGTTCCCTGTGTTTTCAGCAAGCAGAGAAGCTGCTGCAGACACTTTCTTGCCCCTTTTCCACTAGTGAAGTATATTTTGTACCAGTTGGTGTATTCCTTGTCTGCAGAGCAAGAGCAAAGGTTTTAGGATCTAAATTGCTTGTTTTCCATGGAAGAGCTATGTAGAACACTATGCTTTGCTGTTGCTGTGTTGGTTTTCTCAAGACACAAGTCCTGTTGGTTGTCTGTGTTTGCAGCAAGCAGAGAAGCTGCTGCAGACACTTTCTTGCCCCTTTTCCACAAGTGAAGTATATTTTGTACCAGTTGGTGTATTCCTCGTCTGCAGAGCAAGAGCAAAGGTGTTAGGACCTAAATTGCTTGATTTCCATGGAAGAGCTCTGTAGAACACTATGCTTTGCTGTTGCTGTGTCGGTTTTCTCAAGAAACAAACCCTGTTTTTTCTCTGTACTTGCAGCGAGCAGAGAAGCTCTTGAAGACACGTACCTGCTTTCTCCACTACTGACGTATATTTTGTACCAGTTGGTGTATTCCTCGTCTGGAGAGCAGGAGCAAAGGTTTTAGGACCTAAATTGCTTGATTTCCTTGGAAGAGATATGTAGAACACTGTGCTTTGCTGTTGCTGTGTTGGTTTTCTCAAGACACAAGCCTTGTTAGTTGTATGTGTTTCCAGCGAGCAGAAAAGCTGCTGCAGACACTTTCTTGCCCCTTTTCCACAAGTGAAGTATATTTTGTACCAGTTGGTGTATTCCTCGTCTGCAGAGCAAGAGCAAAGGTTTTAGGATCTAAATTGCTTGTTTTCCATGGAAGAGCTATGTAGAACACTATGGTTTTCGGTTGCTGTGTTTGTTTTCTAAAGACACAAGCCCTGTTTGTTCTCTGTGTTTTCAGCAAGCAGAGAAGCTGCTGCAGACACTTTCTTGCTCCTATTCCACAAGTGAAGTATATTTTGTACCAGTTGGTGTGTTTCCTCGTCTGCAAAGCAAGAGCAAATGTGTTAGGACCTAAATTGCTTGATTTCAATGGAAGAGCTCTGTAGAACACTATGCTTTGCTGTTGCTGTGTTGGTTTTCTAAAGACACAAGCCCTGTTTGTTCTCTGTGTTTGCAGCAAGCAGAGAAGCTCTTGAAGACACGTACCTGCTTTCTCCACTACTGACGTATATTTTGTACCAGTTGGTGTGTTCCTCCTCTGCAAAGCAAGAGCAAAGGTTTTAGGACTTAAATTGCTTGATTTCCATGGAAGAGCTATGTAGAACACTATGCTTTGCTGTTATTGTGTTGGTTTTCTCAAGACACAAGTCTTGTTGGTTGTCTGAGTTTCCAGCGAGCAGAGAAGCTGCTGCAGACACTTTCTTGCCCCTTTTCCACAAGTGAAGTATATTTTGTACCAGTTGGTGTATTCCTCGTCTGCAGAGCAAGAGCAAAGGTTTTAGGATCTAAATTGCTTGTTTTCCATGGAAGAGCTCTGTAGAACACTATGCTTTGCTGTTGCTGTGTTGGTTTTCTAAAGACACAAACCCTGTTTGTTCCCTGTGTTTTCAGCAAGCAGAGAAGCTGCTGCAGACACTTTCTTGCCCCTTTTCCACAAGTGAAGTATATTTTGTACCAGTTGGTGTATTCCTTGTCTGCAGAGCAAGAGCAAAGGTTTTAGGATCTAAATTGCTTGTTTTCCATGGAAGAGCTATGTAGAACACTATGCTTTGCTGTTGCTGTGTTGGTTTTCTCAAGACACAAGTCCTGTTGGTTGTCTGTGTTTGCAGCAAGCAGAGAAGCTGCTGCAGACACTTTCTTGCCCCTTTTCCACAAGTGAAGTATATTTTGTACCAGTTGGTGTATTCCTCGTCTGCAGAGCAAGAGCAAAGGTGTTAGGACCTAAATTGCTTGATTTCCATGGAAGAGCTCTGTAGAACACTATGCTTTGCTGTTGCTGTGTCGGTTTTCTCAAGAAACAAACCCTGTTTGTTCTCTGTACTTGCAGCGAGCAGAGAAGCTCTTGAAGACACGTACCTGCTTTCTCCACTACTGACGTATATTTTGTACCAGTTGGTGTATTCCTCGTCTGGAGAGCAGGAGCAAAGGTTTTAGGACCTAAATTGCTTGATTTCCTTGGAAGAGATATGTAGAACACTGTGCTTTGCTGTTACTGTGTTGGTTTTCTCAAGACACAAGCCTTGTTAGTTGTATGTGTTTCCAGCGAGCAGAAAAGCTGCTGCAGACACTTTCTTGCCCCTTTTCCACAAGTGAAGTATATTTTGTACCAGTTGGTGTATTCCTCGTCTGCAGAGCAAGAGCAAAGGTTTTAGGATCTAAATTGCTTGTTTTCCATGGAAGAGCTATGTAGAACACTATGCTTTGCTGTTGCTGTGTTGGTTTTCTCAAGACACAAGCCCTGTTTGTTCTCTGTGTTTTCAGCAAGCAGAGAAGCTGCTGCAGACACTTTCTTGCTCCTTTTCCACTAGTGAAGTATATTTTGTACCAGTTTGTGTATTCCTCGTCTGCAGAGCAAGAGCAAAGGTTTTAGGATCTAAATTGCTTGATTTCCATGGAAGAGCTATGTAGAACACTATGCTTTGCTGTTGCTGTGTTGGTTTTCTCAAGACACAAACCCTGTTTGTTCCCTGTGTTTTCAGCAAGCAGAGAAGCTGCTGCAGACACTTTCTTGCCCCTTTTTCACAAGTGAAGTATATTTTGTACCAGTTGGTGTGTTCCTCGTCTGCAGAGCAAGAGCAAAGGTTTTAGGACTTAAATTGCTTGATTTCCATGGAAGAGCTCTGTAGAACACTATGCTTTGCTGTTACTGTGTTGGTTTTCTCAAGACACAAGTCTTGTTGGTTGTCTGAGTTTCCAGCGAGCAGAAAAGCTGCTGCAGACACTTTCTTGCCCCTTTTCCACAAGTGAAGTATATTTTGTACCAGTTGGTGTATTCCTCGTCTGCAGAGCAAGAGCAAAGGTTTTAGGATCTAAATTGCTTGTTTTCCATGGAAGAGCTCTGTAGAACACTATGCTTTGCTGTTGCTGTGTTGGTTTTCTAAAGACACAAACCCTGTTTGTTCCCTGTGTTTTCAGCAAGCAGAGAAGCTGCTGCAGACACTTTCTTGCCCCTTTTCCACAAGTGAAGTATATTTTGTACCAGTTGGTGTATTCCTTGTCTGCAGAGCAAGAGCAAAGGTTTTAGGATCTAAATTGCTTGTTTTCCATGGAAGAGCTATGTAGAACACTATGCTTTGCTGTTGCTGTGTTGGTTTTCTCAAGACACAAGTCCTGTTGGTTGTCTGTGTTTGCAGCAAGCAGAGAAGCTGCTGCAGACACTTTCTTGCCCCTTTTCCACAAGTGAAGTATATTTTGTACCAGTTGGTGTATTCCTCGTCTGCAGAGCAAGAGCAAAGGTGTTAGGACCTAAATTGCTTGATTTCCATGGAAGAGCTCTGTAGAACACTATGCTTTGCTGTTGCTGTGTCGGTTTTCTCAAGAAACAAACCCTGTTTGTTCTCTGTACTTGCAGCGAGCAGAGAAGCTCTTGAAGACACGTACCTGCTTTCTCCACTACTGACGTATATTTTGTACCAGTTGGTGTATTCCTCGTCTGGAGAGCAGGAGCAAAGGTTTTAGGACCTAAATTGCTTGATTTCCTTGGAAGAGATATGTAGAACACTGTGCTTTGCTGTTACTGTGTTGGTTTTCTCAAGACACAAGTCCTGTTGGTTGTCTGTGTTTGCAGCGAGCAGAGAAGCTGCTGCAGACACTTTCTTGCCCCTTTTTCACAAGTGAAGTATATTTTGTACCAGTTGGTGTGTTCCTCGTCTGCAAAGCAAGAGCAAATGTGTTAGGACCTAAATTGCTTGATTTCAATGGAAGAGCTCTGTAGAACACTATGCTTTGCTGTTGCTGTGTTGGTTTTCTAAAGACACAAGCCCTGTTTGTTCCCTGTGTTTTCAGCAAGCAGAGAAGCTCTTGAAGACACGTACCTGCTTTCTCCACTACTGACGTATATTTTGTACCAGTTGGTGTGTTCCTCGTCTGCAAAGCAAGAGCAAAGGTTTTAGGACTTAAATTGCTTGATTTCCATGGAAGAGCTCTGTAGAAAACTATGCTTTGCTGTTACTGTGTTGGTTTTCTCAAGACACAAGTCTTGTTGGTTGTCTGAGTTTCCAGCGAGCAGAAAAGCTGCTGCAGACACTTTCTTGCCCCTTTTCCACAAGTGAAGTATATTTTGTACCAGTTGGTGTATTCCTCGTCTGCAGAGCAAGAGCAAAGGTTTTAGGATCTAAATTGCTTGTTTTCCATGGAAGAGCTCTGTAGAACACTATGCTTTGCTGTTGCTGTGTCGGTTTTCTCAAGAAACAAACCCTGTTTGTTCTCTGTACTTGCAGCGAGCAGAGAAGCTCTTGAAGACACGTACCTGCTTTCTCCACTACTGACGTATATTTTGTACCAGTTGGTGTATTCCTCGTCTGGAGAGCAGGAGCAAAGGTTTTAGGACCTAAATTGCTTGATTTCCTTGGAAGAGATATGTAGAACACTGTGCTTTGCTGTTACTGTGTTGGTTTTCTCAAGACACAAGCCTTGTTAGTTGTATGTGTTTCCAGCGAGCAGAAAAGCTGCTGCAGACACTTTCTTGCCCCTTTTCCACAAGTGAAGTATATTTTGTACCAGTTGGTGTATTCCTCGTCTGCAGAGCAAGAGCAAAGGTTTTAGGATCTAAATTGCTTGTTTTCCATGGAAGAGCTCTGTAGAACACTATGCTTTGCTGTTGCTGTGTTGGTTTTCTCAAGACACAAGCCATGTTTGTTCTCTGTGTTTTCAGCAAGCAGAGAAGCTGCTGCAGACACTTTCTTGCTCCTTTTCCACTAGTGAAGTATATTTTGTACCAGTTTGTGTATTCCTCGTCTGCAGAGCAAGAGCAAAGGTTTTAGGATCTAAATTGCTTGATTTCCATGGAAGAGCTATGTAGAACACTATGCTTTGCTGTTGCTGTGTTGGTTTTCTCAAGACACAAACCCTGTTTGTTCCCTGTGTTTTCAGCAAGCAGAGAAGCTGCTGCAGACACTTTCTTGCCCCTTTTTCACAAGTGAAGTATATTTTGTACCAGTTGGTGTGTTCCTCGTCTGCAGAGCAAGAGCAAAGGTTTTAGGACTTAAATTGCTTGATTTCCATGGAAGAGCTCTGTAGAACACTATGCTTTGCTGTTGCTGTGTCGGTTTTCTCAAGAAACAAACCCTGTTTGTTCTCTGTACTTGCAGCGAGCAGAGAAGCTCTTGAAGACACGTACCTGCTTTCTCCACTACTGACGTATATTTTGTACCAGTTGGTGTATTCCTCGTCTGGAGAGCAGGAGCAAAGGTTTTAGGACCTAAATTGCTTGATTTCCTTGGAAGAGATATGTAGAACACTGTGCTTTGCTGTTACTGTGTTGGTTTTCTCAAGACACAAGCCTTGTTAGTTGTATGTGTTTCCAGCGAGCAGAAAAGCTGCTGCAGACACTTTCTTGCCCCTTTTCCACAAGTGAAGTATATTTTGTACCAGTTGGTGTATTCCTCGTCTGCAGAGCAAGAGCAAAGGTTTTAGGATCTAAATTGCTTGTTTTCCATGGAAGAGCTCTGTAGAACACTATGCTTTGCTGTTGCTGTGTTGGTTTTCTCAAGACACAAGCCCTGTTTGTTCTCTGTGTTTTCAGCAAGCAGAGAAGCTGCTGCAGACACTTTCTTGCTCCTTTTCCACTAGTGAAGTATATTTTGTACCAGTTTGTGTATTCCTCGTCTGCAGAGCAAGAGCAAAGGTTTTAGGATCTAAATTGCTTGATTTCCATGGAAGAGCTATGTAGAACACTATGCTTTGCTGTTGCTGTGTTGGTTTTCTCAAGACACAAACCCTGTTTGTTCCCTGTGTTTTCAGCAAGCAGAGAAGCTGCTGCAGACACTTTCTTGCCCCTTTTTCACAAGTGAAGTATATTTTGTACCAGTTGGTGTGTTCCTCGTCTGCAGAGCAAGAGCAAAGGTTTTAGGACTTAAATTGCT
Source organism: Prinia subflava (assembly GCF_021018805.1). Classification (NCBI taxonomy): domain Eukaryota; kingdom Metazoa; phylum Chordata; class Aves; order Passeriformes; family Cisticolidae; genus Prinia; species Prinia subflava. The sequence goes on along the minus strand of NW_026960832.1, from coordinate 12,463 downwards.
TGATTTCCATGGAAGAGCTCTGTAGAACACTATGCTTTGCTGTTACTGTGTTGGTTTTCTCAAGACACAAGTCTTGTTGGTTGTCTGAGTTTCCAGCGAGCAGAAAAGCTGCTGCAGACACTTTCTTGCCCCTTTTCCACAAGTGAAGTATATTTTGTACCAGTTGGTGTATTCCTCGTCTGCAGAGCAAGAGCAAAGGTTTTAGGATCTAAATTGCTTGTTTTCCATGGAAGAGCTATGTAGAACACTATGCTTTGCTGTTGCTGTGTTGGTTTTCTAAAGACACAAACCCTGTTTGTTCCCTGTGTTTTCAGCAAGCAGAGAAGCTGCTGCAGACACTTTCTTGACCCTTTTCCACAAGTGAAGTATATTTTGTACCAGTTGGTGTATTCCTTGTCTGCAGAGCAAGAGCAAAGGTTTTAGGATCTAAATTGCTTGTTTTCCATGGAAGAGCTATGTAGAACACTATGCTTTGCTGTTGCTGTGTTGGTTTTCTCAAGACACAAGTCCTGTTGGTTGTCTGTGTTTGCAGCAAGCAGAGAAGCTGCTGCAGACACTTTCTTGCCCCTTTTCCACAAGTGAAGTATATTTTGTACCAGTTGGTGTATTCCTCATCTGCAGAGCAAGAGCAAAGGTGTTAGGACCTAAATTGCTTGATTTTCATGGAAGAGCTCTGTAGAACACTATGCTTTGCTGTTGCTGTGTCGGTTTTCTCAAGAAACAAACCCTGTTTGTTCTCTGTACTTGCAGCGAGCAGAGAAGCTCTTGAAGACACGTACCTGCTTTCTCCACTACTGACGTATATTTTGTACCAGTTGGTGTATTCCTCGTCTGGAGAGCAGGAGCAAAGGTTTTAGGACCTAAATTGCTTGATTTCCTTGGAAGAGATATGTAGAACACTGTGCTTTGCTGTTACTGTGTTGGTTTTCTCAAGACACAAGCCTTGTTAGTTGTATGTGTTTCCAGCGAGCAGAAAAGCTGCTGCAGACACTTTCTTGCCCCTTTTCCACAAGTGAAGTATATTTTGTACCAGTTGGTGTATTCCTCGTCTGCAGAGCAAGAGCAAAGGTTTTAGGATCTAAATTGCTTGTTTTCCATGGAAGAGCTATGTAGAACACTATGCTTTGCTGTTGCTGTGTTGGTTTTCTCAAGACACAAGCCCTGTTTGTTCTCTGTGTTTTCAGCAAGCAGAGAAGCTGCTGCAGACACTTTCTTGCTCCTTTTCCACTAGTGAAGTATATTTTGTACCAGTTTGTGTATTCCTCGTCTGCAGAGCAAGAGCAAAGGTTTTAGGATCTAAATTGCTTGATTTCCATGGAAGAGCTATGTAGAACACTATGCTTTGCTGTTGCTGTGTTGGTTTTCTCAAGACACAAACCCTGTTTGTTCCCTGTGTTTTCAGCAAGCAGAGAAGCTGCTGCAGACACTTTCTTGCCCCTTTTTCACAAGTGAAGTATATTTTGTACCAGTTGGTGTGTTCCTCGTCTGCAGAGCAAGAGCAAAGGTTTTAGGACTTAAATTGCTTGATTTCATTGGAAGAGCTGTTAAGAACACTATGCTTTGCTGTTGCTGTGTTGGTTTTCTAAAGACACAAGCCCTGTTTGTTCCCTGTGTTTTCAGCAAGCAGAGAAGCTCTTGAAGACACGTACCTGCTTTCTCCACTACTGACGTATATTTTGTACCAGTTGGTATGTTCCTCGTCTGCAAAGCAAGAGCAAAGGTTTTAGGACTTAAATTGCTTGATTTCCATGGAAGAGCTCTGTAGAACACTAAGCTTTGCTGTTACTGTGTTGGTTTTCTCAAGACACAAGTCTTGTTGGTTGTCTGAGTTTCCAGCGAGCAGAAAAGCTGCTGCAGACACTTTCTTGCCCCTTTTCCACAAGTGAAGTATATTTTGTACCAGTTGGTGTATTCCTCGTCTGCAGAGCAAGAGCAAAGGTTTTAGGATCTAAATTGCTTGTTTTCCATGGAAGAGCTCTGTAGAACACTATGCTTTGCTGTTGCTGTGTTGGTTTTCTAAAGACACAAACCCTGTTTGTTCCCTGTGTTTTCAGCAAGCAGAGAAGCTGCTGCAGACACTTTCTTGCCCCTTTTCCACTAGTGAAGTATATTTTGTACCAGTTGGTGTATTCCTTGTCTGCAGAGCAAGAGCAAAGGTTTTAGGATCTAAATTGCTTGTTTTCCATGGAAGAGCTATGTAGAACACTATGCTTTGCTGTTGCTGTGTTGGTTTTCTCAAGACACAAGTCCTGTTGGTTGTCTGTGTTTGCAGCAAGCAGAGAAGCTGCTGCAGACACTTTCTTGCCCCTTTTCCACAAGTGAAGTATATTTTGTACCAGTTGGTGTATTCCTCGTCTGCAGAGCAAGAGCAAAGGTGTTAGGACCTAAATTGCTTGATTTCCATGGAAGAGCTCTGTAGAACACTATGCTTTGCTGTTGCTGTGTCGGTTTTCTCAAGAAACAAACCCTGTTTTTTCTCTGTACTTGCAGCGAGCAGAGAAGCTCTTGAAGACACGTACCTGCTTTCTCCACTACTGACGTATATTTTGTACCAGTTGGTGTATTCCTCGTCTGGAGAGCAGGAGCAAAGGTTTTAGGACCTAAATTGCTTGATTTCCTTGGAAGAGATATGTAGAACACTGTGCTTTGCTGTTGCTGTGTTGGTTTTCTCAAGACACAAGCCTTGTTAGTTGTATGTGTTTCCAGCGAGCAGAAAAGCTGCTGCAGACACTTTCTTGCCCCTTTTCCACAAGTGAAGTATATTTTGTACCAGTTGGTGTATTCCTCGTCTGCAGAGCAAGAGCAAAGGTTTTAGGATCTAAATTGCTTGTTTTCCATGGAAGAGCTATGTAGAACACTATGGTTTTCGGTTGCTGTGTTTGTTTTCTAAAGACACAAGCCCTGTTTGTTCTCTGTGTTTTCAGCAAGCAGAGAAGCTGCTGCAGACACTTTCTTGCTCCTATTCCACAAGTGAAGTATATTTTGTACCAGTTGGTGTGTTCCTCGTCTGCAAAGCAAGAGCAAATGTGTTAGGACCTAAATTGCTTGATTTCAATGGAAGAGCTCTGTAGAACACTATGCTTTGCTGTTGCTGTGTTGGTTTTCTAAAGACACAAGCCCTGTTTGTTCTCTGTGTTTGCAGCAAGCAGAGAAGCTCTTGAAGACACGTACCTGCTTTCTCCACTACTGACGTATATTTTGTACCAGTTGGTGTGTTCCTCCTCTGCAAAGCAAGAGCAAAGGTTTTAGGACTAAATTGCTTGATTTCCATGGAAGAGCTATGTAGAACACTATGCTTTGCTGTTATTGTGTTGGTTTTCTCAAGACACAAGTCTTGTTGGTTGTCTGAGTTTCCAGCGAGCAGAGAAGCTGCTGCAGACACTTTCTTGCCCCTTTTCCACAAGTGAAGTATATTTTGTACCAGTTGGTGTATTCCTCGTCTGCAGAGCAAGAGCAAAGGTTTTAGGATCTAAATTGCTTGTTTTCCATGGAAGAGCTCTGTAGAACACTATGCTTTGCTGTTGCTGTGTTGGTTTTCTAAAGACACAAACCCTGTTTGTTCCCTGTGTTTTCAGCAAGCAGAGAAGCTGCTGCAGACACTTTCTTGCCCCTTTTCCACAAGTGAAGTATATTTTGTACCAGTTGGTGTATTCCTTGTCTGCAGAGCAAGAGCAAAGGTTTTAGGATCTAAATTGCTTGTTTTCCATGGAAGAGCTATGTAGAACACTATGCTTTGCTGTTGCTGTGTTGGTTTTCTCAAGACACAAGTCCTGTTGGTTGTCTGTGTTTGCAGCAAGCAGAGAAGCTGCTGCAGACACTTTCTTGCCCCTTTTCCACAAGTGAAGTATATTTTGTACCAGTTGGTGTATTCCTCGTCTGCAGAGCAAGAGCAAAGGTGTTAGGACCTAAATTGCTTGATTTCCATGGAAGAGCTCTGTAGAACACTATGCTTTGCTGTTGCTGTGTCGGTTTTCTCAAGAAACAAACCCTGTTTGTTCTCTGTACTTGCAGCGAGCAGAGAAGCTCTTGAAGACACGTACCTGCTTTCTCCACTACTGACGTATATTTTGTACCAGTTGGTGTATTCCTCGTCTGGAGAGCAGGAGCAAAGGTTTTAGGACCTAAATTGCTTGATTTCCTTGGAAGAGATATGTAGAACACTGTGCTTTGCTGTTACTGTGTTGGTTTTCTCAAGACACAAGCCTTGTTAGTTGTATGTGTTTCCAGCGAGCAGAAAAGCTGCTGCAGACACTTTCTTGCCCCTTTTCCACAAGTGAAGTATATTTTGTACCAGTTGGTGTATTCCTCGTCTGCAGAGCAAGAGCAAAGGTTTTAGGATCTAAATTGCTTGTTTTCCATGGAAGAGCTATGTAGAACACTATGCTTTGCTGTTGCTGTGTTGGTTTTCTCAAGACACAAGCCCTGTTTGTTCTCTGTGTTTTCAGCAAGCAGAGAAGCTGCTGCAGACACTTTCTTGCTCCTTTTCCACTAGTGAAGTATATTTTGTACCAGTTTGTGTATTCCTCGTCTGCAGAGCAAGAGCAAAGGTTTTAGGATCTAAATTGCTTGATTTCCATGGAAGAGCTATGTAGAACACTATGCTTTGCTGTTGCTGTGTTGGTTTTCTCAAGACACAAACCCTGTTTGTTCCCTGTGTTTTCAGCAAGCAGAGAAGCTGCTGCAGACACTTTCTTGCCCCTTTTTCACAAGTGAAGTATATTTTGTACCAGTTGGTGTGTTCCTCGTCTGCAGAGCAAGAGCAAAGGTTTTAGGACTTAAATTGCTTGATTTCCATGGAAGAGCTCTGTAGAACACTATGCTTTGCTGTTACTGTGTTGGTTTTCTCAAGACACAAGTCTTGTTGGTTGTCTGAGTTTCCAGCGAGCAGAAAAGCTGCTGCAGACACTTTCTTGCCCCTTTTCCACAAGTGAAGTATATTTTGTACCAGTTGGTGTATTCCTCGTCTGCAGAGCAAGAGCAAAGGTTTTAGGATCTAAATTGCTTGTTTTCCATGGAAGAGCTCTGTAGAACACTATGCTTTGCTGTTGCTGTGTTGGTTTTCTAAAGACACAAACCCTGTTTGTTCCCTGTGTTTTCAGCAAGCAGAGAAGCTGCTGCAGACACTTTCTTGCCCCTTTTCCACAAGTGAAGTATATTTTGTACCAGTTGGTGTATTCCTTGTCTGCAGAGCAAGAGCAAAGGTTTTAGGATCTAAATTGCTTGTTTTCCATGGAAGTAGATGCTATGTAGAACACTATGCTTTGCTGTTGCTGTGTTGGTTTTCTCAAGACACAAGTCCTGTTGGTTGTCTGTGTTTGCAGCAAGCAGAGAAGCTGCTGCAGACACTTTCTTGCCCCTTTTCCACAAGTGAAGTATATTTTGTACCAGTTGGTGTATTCCTCGTCTGCAGAGCAAGAGCAAAGGTGTTAGGACCTAAATTGCTTGATTTCCATGGAAGAGCTCTGTAGAACACTATGCTTTGCTGTTGCTGTGTCGGTTTTCTCAAGAAACAAACCCTGTTTGTTCTCTGTACTTGCAGCGAGCAGAGAAGCTCTTGAAGACACGTACCTGCTTTCTCCACTACTGACGTATATTTTGTACCAGTTGGTGTATTCCTCGTCTGGAGAGCAGGAGCAAAGGTTTTAGGACCTAAATTGCTTGATTTCCTTGGAAGAGATATGTAGAACACTGTGCTTTGCTGTTACTGTGTTGGTTTTCTCAAGACACAAGTCCTGTTGGTTGTCTGTGTTTGCAGCGAGCAGAGAAGCTGCTGCAGACACTTTCTTGCCCCTTTTTCACAAGTGAAGTATATTTTGTACCAGTTGGTGTGTTCCTCGTCTGCAAAGCAAGAGCAAATGTGTTAGGACCTAAATTGCTTGATTTCAATGGAAGAGCTCTGTAGAACACTATGCTTTGCTGTTGCTGTGTTGGTTTTCTAAAGACACAAGCCCTGTTTGTTCCCTGTGTTTTCAGCAAGCAGAGAAGCTCTTGAAGACACGTACCTGCTTTCTCCACTACTGACGTATATTTTGTACCAGTTGGTGTGTTCCTCGTCTGCAAAGCAAGAGCAAAGGTTTTAGGACTTAAATTGCTTGATTTCCATGGAAGAGCTCTGTAGAAAACTATGCTTTGCTGTTACTGTGTTGGTTTTCTCAAGACACAAGTCTTGTTGGTTGTCTGAGTTTCCAGCGAGCAGAAAAGCTGCTGCAGACACTTTCTTGCCCCTTTTCCACAAGTGAAGTATATTTTGTACCAGTTGGTGTATTCCTCGTCTGCAGAGCAAGAGCAAAGGTTTTAGGATCTAAATTGCTTGTTTTCCATGGAAGAGCTCTGTAGAACACTATGCTTTGCTGTTGCTGTGTCGGTTTTCTCAAGAAACAAACCCTGTTTGTTCTCTGTACTTGCAGCGAGCAGAGAAGCTCTTGAAGACACGTACCTGCTTTCTCCACTACTGACGTATATTTTGTACCAGTTGGTGTATTCCTCGTCTGGAGAGCAGGAGCAAAGGTTTTAGGACCTAAATTGCTTGATTTCCTTGGAAGAGATATGTAGAACACTGTGCTTTGCTGTTACTGTGTTGGTTTTCTCAAGACACAAGCCTTGTTAGTTGTATGTGTTTCCAGCGAGCAGAAAAGCTGCTGCAGACACTTTCTTGCCCCTTTTCCACAAGTGAAGTATATTTTGTACCAGTTGGTGTATTCCTCGTCTGCAGAGCAAGAGCAAAGGTTTTAGGATCTAAATTGCTTGTTTTCCATGGAAGAGCTCTGTAGAACACTATGCTTTGCTGTTGCTGTGTTGGTTTTCTCAAGACACAAGCCATGTTTGTTCTCTGTGTTTTCAGCAAGCAGAGAAGCTGCTGCAGACACTTTCTTGCTCCTTTTCCACTAGTGAAGTATATTTTGTACCAGTTTGTGTATTCCTCGTCTGCAGAGCAAGAGCAAAGGTTTTAGGATCTAAATTGCTTGATTTCCATGGAAGAGCTATGTAGAACACTATGCTTTGCTGTTGCTGTGTTGGTTTTCTCAAGACACAAACCCTGTTTGTTCCCTGTGTTTTCAGCAAGCAGAGAAGCTGCTGCAGACACTTTCTTGCCCCTTTTTCACAAGTGAAGTATATTTTGTACCAGTTGGTGTGTTCCTCGTCTGCAGAGCAAGAGCAAAGGTTTTAGGACTTAAATTGCTTGATTTCCATGGAAGAGCTCTGTAGAACACTATGCTTTGCTGTTGCTGTGTCGGTTTTCTCAAGAAACAAACCCTGTTTGTTCTCTGTACTTGCAGCGAGCAGAGAAGCTCTTGAAGACACGTACCTGCTTTCTCCACTACTGACGTATATTTTGTACCAGTTGGTGTATTCCTCGTCTGGAGAGCAGGAGCAAAGGTTTTAGGACCTAAATTGCTTGATTTCCTTGGAAGAGATATGTAGAACACTGTGCTTTGCTGTTACTGTGTTGGTTTTCTCAAGACACAAGCCTTGTTAGTTGTATGTGTTTCCAGCGAGCAGAAAAGCTGCTGCAGACACTTTCTTGCCCCTTTTCCACAAGTGAAGTATATTTTGTACCAGTTGGTGTATTCCTCGTCTGCAGAGCAAGAGCAAAGGTTTTAGGATCTAAATTGCTTGTTTTCCATGGAAGAGCTCTGTAGAACACTATGCTTTGCTGTTGCTGTGTTGGTTTTCTCAAGACACAAGCCCTGTTTGTTCTCTGTGTTTTCAGCAAGCAGAGAAGCTGCTGCAGACACTTTCTTGCTCCTTTTCCACTAGTGAAGTATATTTTGTACCAGTTTGTGTATTCCTCGTCTGCAGAGCAAGAGCAAAGGTTTTAGGATCTAAATTGCTTGATTTCCATGGAAGAGCTATGTAGAACACTATGCTTTGCTGTTGCTGTGTTGGTTTTCTCAAGACACAAACCCTGTTTGTTCCCTGTGTTTTCAGCAAGCAGAGAAGCTGCTGCAGACACTTTCTTGCCCCTTTTTCACAAGTGAAGTATATTTTGTACCAGTTGGTGTGTTCCTCGTCTGCAGAGCAAGAGCAAAGGTTTTAGGACTTAAATTGCTTGATTTCCATGGAAGAGCTCTGTAGAACACTATGCTTTGCTGTTACTGTGTTGGTTTTCTCAAGACACAAGTCTTGTTGGTTGTCTGAGTTTCCAGCGAGCAGAAAAGCTGCTGCAGACACTTTCTTGCCCCTTTTCCACAAGTGAAGTATATTTTGTACCAGTTGGTGTATTCCTCGTCTGCAGAGCAAGAGCAAAGGTTTTAGGATCTAAATTGCTTGTTTTCCATGGAAGAGCTCTGTAGAACACTATGCTTTGCTGTTGCTGTGTTGGTTTTCTAAAGACACAAACCCTGTTTGTTCCCTGTGTTTTCAGCAAGCAGAGAAGCTGCTGCAGACACTTTCTTGCCCCTTTTCCACAAGTGAAGTATATTTTGTACCAGTTGGTGTATTCCTTGTCTGCAGAGCAAGAGCAAAGGTTTTAGGATCTAAATTGCTTGTTTTCCATGGAAGAGCTATGTAGAACACTATGCTTTGCTGTTGCTGTGTTGGTTTTCTCAAGACACAAGTCCTGTTGGTTGTCTGTGTTTGCAGCAAGCAGAGAAGCTGCTGCAGACACTTTCTTGCCCCTTTTCCACAAGTGAAGTATATTTTGTACCAGTTGGTGTATTCCTCGTCTGCAGAGCAAGAGCAAAGGTGTTAGGACCTAAATTGCTTGATTTCCATGGAAGAGCTCTGTAGAACACTATGCTTTGCTGTTGCTGTGTCGGTTTTCTCAAGAAACAAACCCTGTTTGTTCTCTGTACTTGCAGCGAGCAGAGAAGCTCTTGAAGACACGTACCTGCTTTCTCCACTACTGACGTATATTTTGTACCAGTTGGTGTATTCCTCGTCTGGAGAGCAGGAGCAAAGGTTTTAGGACCTAAATTGCTTGATTTCCTTGGAAGAGATATGTAGAAACACTGTGCTTTGCTGTTACTGTGTTGGTTTTCTCAAGACACAAGCCTTGTTAGTTGTATGTGTTTCCAGCGAGCAGAAAAGCTGCTGCAGACACTTTCTTGCCCCTTTTCCACAAGTGAAGTATATTTTGTACCAGTTGGTGTATTCCTCGTCTGCAGAGCAAGAGCAAAGGTTTTAGGATCTAAATTGCTTGTTTTCCATGGAAGAGCTATGTAGAACACTATGCTTTGCTGTTGCTGTGTTGGTTTTCTCAAGACACAAGCCCTGTTTGTTCTCTGTGTTTTCAGCAAGCAGAGAAGCTGCTGCAGACACTTTCTTGCTCCTTTTCCACTAGTGAAGTATATTTTGTACCAGTTTGTGTATTCCTCGTCTGCAGAGCAAGAGCAAAGGTTTTAGGATCTAAATTGCTTGATTTCCATGGAAGAGCTATGTAGAACACTATGCTTTGCTGTTGCTGTGTTGGTTTTCTCAAGACACAAACCCTGTTTGTTCCCTGTGTTTTCAGCAAGCAGAGAAGCTGCTGCAGACACTTTCTTGCCCCTTTTTCACAAGTGAAGTATATTTTGTACCAGTTGGTGTGTTCCTCGTCTGCAGAGCAAGAGCAAAGGTTTTAGGACTTAAATTGCTTGATTTCATTGGAAGAGCTGTTAAGAACACTATGCTTTGCTGTTGCTGTGTTGGTTTTCTAAAGACACAAGCCCTGTTTGTTCCCTGTGTTTTCAGCAAGCAGAGAAGCTCTTGAAGACACGTACCTGCTTTCTCCACTACTGACGTATATTTTGTACCAGTTGGTATGTTCCTCGTCTGCAAAGCAAGAGCAAAGGTTTTAGGACTTAAATTGCTTGATTTCCATGGAAGAGCTCTGTAGAACACTATGCTTTGCTGTTACTGTGTTGGTTTTCTCAAGACACAAGTCTTGTTGGTTGTCTGAGTTTCCAGCGAGCAGAAAAGCTGCTGCAGACACTTTCTTGCCCCTTTTCCACAAGTGAAGTATATTTTTTACCAGTTGGTGTATTCCTCGTCTGCAGAGCAAGAGCAAAGGTTTTAGGATCTAAATTGCTTGTTTTCCATGGAAGAGCTCTGTAGAACACTATGCTTTGCTGTTGCTGTGTTGGTTTTCTAAAGTCACAAACCCTGTTTGTTCCCTGTGTTTTCAGCAAGCAGAGAAGCTGCTGCAGACACTTTCTTGCCCCTTTTCCACAAGTGAAGTATATTTTGTACCAGTTGGTGTATTCCTTGTCTGCAGAGCAAGAGCAAAGGTTTTAGGATCTAAATTGCTTGTTTTCCATGGAAGAGCTATGTAGAACACTATGCTTTGCTGTTGCTGTGTTGGTTTTCTCAAGACACAAGTCCTGTTGGTTGTCTGTGTTTGCAGCAAGCAGAGAAGCTGCTGCAGACACTTTCTTGCCCCTTTTCCACAAGTGAAGTATATTTTGTACCAGTTGGTGTATTCCTCGTCTGCAGAGCAAGAGCAAAGGTGTTAGGACCTAAATTGCTTGATTTCCATGGAAGAGCTCTGTAGAACACTATGCTTTGCTGTTGCTGTGTCGGTTTTCTCAAGAAACAAACCCTGTTTGTTCTCTGTACTTGCAGCGAGCAGAGAAGCTCTTGAAGACACGTACCTGCTTTCTCCACTACTGACGTATATTTTGTACCAGTTGGTGTATTCCTCGTCTGGAGAGCAGGAGCAAAGGTTTTAGGACCTAAATTGCTTGATTTCCTTGGAAGAGATATGTAGAACACTATGCTTTGCTGTTGCTGTGTTGGTTTTCTCAAGACACAAACCCTGTTTGTTCCCTGTGTTTTCAGCAAGCAGAGAAGCTGCTGCAGACACTTTCTTGCCCCTTTTTCACAAGTGAAGTATATTTTGTACCAGTTGGTGTGTTCCTCGTCTGCAGAGCAAGAGCAAAGGTTTTAGGACTTAAATTGCTTGATTTCATTGGAAGAGCTGTTAAGAACACTATGCTTTGCTGTTGCTGTGTTGGTTTTCTAAAGACACAAGCCCTGTTTGTTCCCTGTGTTTTCAGCAAGCAGAGAAGCTCTTGAAGACACGTACCTGCTTTCTCCACTACTGACGTATATTTTGTACCAGTTGGTATGTTCCTCGTCTGCAAAGCAAGAGCAAAGGTTTTAGGACTTAAATTGCTTGATTTCCATGGAAGAGCTCTGTAGAACACTATGCTTTGCTGTTACTGTGTTGGTTTTCTCAAGACACAAGTCTTGTTGGTTGTCTGAGTTTCCAGCGAGCAGAAAAGCTGCTGCAGACACTTTCTTGCCCCTTTTCCACAAGTGAAGTATATTTTTTACCAGTTGGTGTATTCCTCGTCTGCAGAGCAAGAGCAAAGGTTTTAGGATCTAAATTGCTTGTTTTCCATGGAAGAGCTCTGTAGAACACTATGCTTTGCTGTTGCTGTGTTGGTTTTCTAAAGTCACAAACCCTGTTTGTTCCCTGTGTTTTCAGCAAGCAGAGAAGCTGCTGCAGACACTTTCTTGCCCCTTTTCCACAAGTGAAGTATATTTTGTACCAGTTGGTGTATTCCTTGTCTGCAGAGCAAGAGCAAAGGTTTTAGGATCTAAATTGCTTGTTTTCCATGGAAGAGCTATGTAGAACACTATGCTTTGCTGTTGCTGTGTTGGTTTTCTCAAGACACAAGTCCTGTTGGTTGTCTGTGTTTGCAGCAAGCAGAGAAGCTGCTGCAGACACTTTCTTGCCCCTTTTCCACAAGTGAAGTATATTTTGTACCAGTTGGTGTATTCCTCGTCTGCAGAGCAAGAGCAAAGGTGTTAGGACCTAAATTGCTTGATTTCCATGGAAGAGCTCTGTAGAACACTATGCTTTGCTGTTGCTGTGTCGGTTTTCTCAAGAAACAAACCCTGTTTGTTCTCTGTACTTGCAGCGAGCAGAGAAGCTCTTGAAGACACGTACCTGCTTTCTCCACTACTGACGTATATTTTGTACCAGTTGGTGTATTCCTCGTCTGGAGAGCAGGAGCAAAGGTTTTAGGACCTAAATTGCTTGATTTCCTTGGAAGAGATATGTAGAACACTGTGCTTTGCTGTTACTGTGTTGGTTTTCTCAAGACACAAGTCCTGTTGGTTGTCTGTGTTTGCAGCGAGCAGAGAAGCTGCTGCAGACACTTTCTTGCCCCTTTTTCACAAGTGAAGTATATTTTGTACCAGTTGGTGTGTTCCTCGTCTGCAAAGCAAGAGCAAATGTGTTAGGACCTAAATTGCTTGATTTCAATGGAAGAGCTCTGTAGAACACTATGCTTTGCTGTTGCTGTGTTGGTTTTCTAAAGACACAAGCCCTGTTTGTTCCCTGTGTTTTCAGCAAGCAGAGAAGCTCTTGAAGACACGTACCTGCTTTCTCCACTACTGACGTATATTTTGTACCAGTTGGTGTGTTCCTCGTCTGCAAAGCAAGAGCAAAGGTTTTAGGACTTAAATTGCTTGATTTCCATGGAAGAGCTCTGTAGAACACTATGCTTTGCTCTTACTGTGTTGGTTTTCTCAA
>NW_026960831.1:0-36442 GCF_021018805.1 Prinia subflava | reverse complement strand
AGTTCCAAAATGTGGCATCTTGCATCTGGGAGAAATCTTGAATATCACGGCATTTTTGCAGGCTGAAGCCGAGGTGGCCTGATGACCGTGGTGGACACGAACGGTGGCCCTTTTCCATGGGAAACTAAACTCACCTGGCCATGTTCCTGGTGTCAGATTGTGGGAGACATTTAGCACTCCAAAAGCAGCCCGAGTTCCAAAATGTGGCATCTTGCATCTGGGAGAAATCTTGAATATCACGGCATTTTTGCAGGCTGAAGCCGAGGTGGCCGGATGAGGGTGGTGGACACGAACGGTAGCCCTTTTCCATGGGAAACTAAACTCACCTGGCCATGTTCCTGGTGTCAGATTGTGGGAGACATTTAGCACTCCAAAAGCAGCCCGAGTTCCAAAATGTGGCACCTTGCTTGAGGGAGAAATCTTGAATATCACGGCATTTTTGCAGGCTGAAGCCGAGGTGGCCTGATGACCGTGGTGGACACGAACGGTGGCCCTTTTCCATGGGAAACTAAACTCACCTGGCCATGTTTATGGTGTCAGATTGTGGGAGACATTTGGCACTCCAAAAGCAGCTGGAGTTCCAAAATGTGGCATCTTGCATCTGGGAGAAATCTTGAATATCACGGCATTTTTGCAGGCTGAAGCCGAGGTGGCCGGATGAGGGTGGTTGACACGAACGGTAGCCCTTTTCCATGGGAAACTAAACTCACCTGGCCATGTTCCTGGTGTCAGATTGTGGGAGACATTTAGCACTCCAAAAGCAGCCCGAGTTCCAAAATGTGGCATCTTGCATCTGGGAGAAATCTTGAATGCCACGGCATTTTTGCAGGCTGAAGCCGAGGTGGCCGGATGAGGGTGGTGGACACGAACGGTGGCCCTTTTCCATGGGAAACTAAACTCACCTGGCCATGTTCCTGGTGTCAGATTGTGGGAGACATTTGGCACTCCAAAAGCAGCCCGAGTTCCAAAATGTGGCATCTTGCATCTGGGAGAAATCTTGAATATCACGGCATTTTTGCAGGCTGAAGCCGAGGTGGCCGGATGAGGGTTGTGGACACGAACGGTGGCCCTTTTCCATGGGAAACTAAACTCACCTGGCCATGTTCCTGGTGTCAGATTGTGGGAGACATTTGGCACTCCAAAAGCAGCTTGAGTTCCAAAATGTGGCATCTTGCATCTGGGAGAAATCTTGAATATCACGGCATTTTTGCAGGCTGAAGCCGAGGTGGCCGGATGAGGGTGGTGGACACGAACGGTGGCCCTTTTCCATGGGAAACTAAACTCACCTGGCCATGTTCCTGGTGTCAGATTGTGGGAGACATTTGGCACTCCAAAAGCAGCTTGAGTTCCAAAATGTGGCATCTTGCATCTGGGAGAAATCTTGAATATCACGGCATTTTTGCAGGCTGAAGCCGAGGTGGCCTGATGACCGTGGTGGACACGAACGGTGGCCCTTTTCCATGGGAAACTAAACTCACCTGGCCATGTTCCTGGTGTCAGATTGTGGGAGACATTTGGCACTCCAAAAGCAGCCCGAGTTCCAAAATGTGGCATCTTGCATCTGGGAGAAATCTTGAATATCACGGCATTTTTGCAGGCTGAAGCCGAGGTGGCCTGATGACCGTGGTGGACACGAACGGTGGCCCTTTTCCATGGGAAACTAAACTCACCTGGCCATGTTCCTGGTGTCAGATTGTGGGAGACATTTGGCACTCCAAAAGCAGCCCGAGTTCCAAAATGTGGCATCTTGCATCTGGGAGAAATCTTGAATATCACGGCATTTTGCAGGCTGAAGCCGAGGTGGCCGGATGAGGGTGGTGGACACGAACGGTGGCCCTTTTCCATGGGAAACTAAACTCACCTGGCCATGTTCCTGGTGTCAGATTGTGGGAGACATTTGGCACTCCAAAAGCAGCCCGAGTTCCAAAATGTGGCATCTTGCATCTGGGAGAAATCTTGAATATCACGGCATTTTTGCAGGCTGAAGCCGAGGTGGCCGGATGAGGGTGGTGGACACGAACGGTGGCCCTTTTCCATGGGAAACTAAACTCACCTGGCCATGTTCCTGGTGTCAGATTGTGGGAGACATTTGGCACTCCAAAAGCAGCCCGAGTTCCAAATTGTGGCATCTTGCATCTGGGAGAAATCTTGAATATCACGGCATTTTTGCAGGCTGAAGCCGAGGTGGCCTGATGACCGTGGTGGACACGAACGGTGGCCCTTTTCCATGGGAAACTAAACTCACCTGGCCATGTTCCTAGTGTCAGATTGTGGGAGACATTTGGCACTCCAAAAGCAGCCCGAGTTTCAAAATGTAGCATCTTGCATCTGGGAGAAATCTTGAATATCACGGCATTTTTGCAGGCTGAAGCCGAGGTGGCCTGATGACCGTGGTGGACACGAACGGTGGCCCTTTTCCATGGGAAACTAAACTCACGTGGCCATGTTCCTGGTGTCAGATTGTGGGAGACATTTAGCACTCCAAAAGCAGCCCGAGTTCCAAAATGTGGTATCTTGCATCTGGGAGAAATCTTGAATGCCACGGCATTTTTGCAGGCTGAAGCCGAGGTGGCCGGATGAGGGTGGTGGACACGAACGGTGGCCCTTTTCCATGGGAAACTAAACTCACCTGGCCATGTTCCTGGTGTCAGATTGTGGGAGACATTTAGCACTCCAAAAGCAGCCCGAGTTCCAAAATGTGGCATCTTGCATCTGGGAGAAATCTTGAATATCACGGCATTTTTGCAGGCTGAAGCCGAGGTGGCCGGATGAGGGTGGTGGACACGAACGGTGGCCCTTTTCCATGGGAAACTAAACTCACCTGGCCATGTTCCTGGTGTCAGATTGTGGGAGACATTTGGCACTCCAAAAGCAGCTGGAGTTCCAAAATGTGGCATCTTGCATCTGGGAGAAATCTTGAATATCACGGCATTTTTGCAGGCTGAAGCCGAGGTGGCCGGATGAGGGTGGTTGACACGAACGGTGGCCCTTTTCCATGGGAAACTAAACTCACCTGGCCATGTTCCTGGTGTCAGATTGTGGGAGACATTTAGCACTCCAAAAGCAGCCCGAGTTCCAAAATGTGGCACCTTGCTTGAGGGAGAAATCTTGAATATCACGGCATTTTTGCAGGCTGAAGCCGAGGTGGCCTGATGACCGTGGTGGACACGAACGGTGGCCCTTTTCCATGGGAAACTAAACTCACCTGGCCATGTTTATGGTGTCAGATTGTGGGAGACATTTGGCACTCCAAAAGCAGCTGGAGTTCCAAAATGTGGCATCTTGCATCTGGGAGAAATCTTGAATATCACGGCATTTTTGCAGGCTGAAGCCGAGGTGGCCGGATGAGGGTGGTTGACACGAACGGTAGCCCTTTTCCATGGGAAACTAAACTCACCTGGCCATGTTCCTGGTGTCAGATTGTGGGAGACATTTAGCACTCCAAAAGCAGCCCGAGTTCCAAAATGTGGCATCTTGCATCTGGGAGAAATCTTGAATGCCACGGCATTTTTGCAGGCTGAAGCCGAGGTGGCCGGATGAGGGTGGTGGACACGAACGGTGGCCCTTTTCCATGGGAAACTAAACTCACCTGGCCATGTTCCTGGTGTCAGATTGTGGGAGACATTTGGCACTCCAAAAGCAGCCCGAGTTCCAAAATGTGGCATCTTGCATCTGGGAGAAATCTTGAATATCACGGCATTTTTGCAGGCTGAAGCCGAGGTGGCCGGATGAGGGTTGTGGACACGAACGGTGGCCCTTTTCCATGGGAAACTAAACTCACCTGGCCATGTTCCTGGTGTCAGATTGTGGGAGACATTTGGCACTCCAAAAGCAGCTGGAGTTCCAAAATGTGGCATCTTGCATCTGGGAGAAATCTTGAATATCACGGCATTTTTGCAGGCTGAAGCCGAGGTGGCCGGATGAGGGTGGTGGACACGAACGGTGGCCCTTTTCCATGGGAAACTAAACTCACCTGGCCATGTTCCTGGTGTCAGATTGTGGGAGACATTTGGCACTCCAAAAGCAGCTTGAGTTCCAAAATGTGGCATCTTGCATCTGGGAGAAATCTTGAATATCACGGCATTTTTGCAGGCTGAAGCCGAGGTGGCCTGATGACCGTGGTGGACACGAACGGTGGCCCTTTTCCATGGGAAACTAAACTCACCTGGCCATGTTCCTGGTGTCAGATTGTGGGAGACATTTGGCACTCCAAAAGCAGCCCGAGTTCCAAAATGTGGCATCTTGCATCTGGGAGAAATCTTGAATATCACGGCATTTTTGCAGGCTGAAGCCGAGGTGGCCGGATGAGGGTGGTGGACACGAACGGTGGCCCTTTTCCATGGGAAACTAAACTCACCTGGCCATGTTCCTGGTGTCAGATTGTGGGAGACATTTGGCACTCCAAAAGCAGCCCGAGTTCCAAAATGTGGCATCTTGCATCTGGGAGAAATCTTGAATATCACGGCATTTTTGCAGGCTGAAGCCGAGGTGGCCGGATGAGGGTGGTGGACACGAACGGTGGCCCTTTTCCATGGGAAACTAAACTCACCTGGCCATGTTCCTGGTGTCAGATTGTGGGAGACATTTGGCACTCCAAAAGCAGCCCGAGTTCCAAAATGTGGCATCTTGCATCTGGGAGAAATCTTGAATATCACGGCATTTTTGCAGGCTGAAGCCGAGGTGGCCGGATGAGGGTGGTGGACACGAACGGTGGCCCTTTTCCATGGGAAACTAAACTCACCTGGCCATGTTCCTGGTGTCAGATTGTGGGAGACATTTGGCACTCCAAAAGCAGCCCGAGTTCCAAAATGTGGCATCTTGCATCTGGGAGAAATCTTGAATATCACGGCATTTTTGCAGGCTGAAGCCGAGGTGGCCTGATGACCGTGGTGGACACGAACGGTGGCCCTTTTCCATGGGAAACTAAACTCACCTGGCCATGTTCCTAGTGTCAGATTGTGGGAGACATTTGGCACTCCAAAAGCAGCCCGAGTTTCAAAATGTAGCATCTTGCATCTGGGAGAAATCTTGAATATCACGGCATTTTTGCAGGCTGAAGCCGAGGTGGCCTGATGACCGTGGTGGACACGAACGGTGGCCCTTTTCCATGGGAAACTAAACTCACGTGGCCATGTTCCTGGTGTCAGATTGTGGGAGACATTTAGCACTCCAAAAGCAGCCCGAGTTCCAAAATGTGGTATCTTGCATCTGGGAGAAATCTTGAATGCCACGGCATTTTTGCAGGCTGAAGCCGAGGTGGCCGGATGAGGGTGGTGGACACGAACGGTGGCCCTTTTCCATGGGAAACTAAACTCACCTGGCCATGTTCCTGGTGTCAGATTGTGGGAGACATTTAGCACTCCAAAAGCAGCCCGAGTTCCAAAATGTGGCATCTTGCATCTGGGAGAAATCTTGAATATCACGGCATTTTTGCAGGCTGAAGCCGAGGTGGCCGGATGAGGGTGGTGGACACGAACGGTGGCCCTTTTCCATGGGAAACTAAACTCACCTGGCCATGTTCCTGGTGTCAGATTGTGGGAGACATTTGGCACTCCAAAAGCAGCTGGAGTTCCAAAATGTGGCATCTTGCATCTGGGAGAAATCTTGAATATCACGGCATTTTTGCAGGCTGAAGCCGAGGTGGCCGGATGAGGGTGGTGGACACGAACGGTGGCCCTTTTCCATGGGAAACTAAACTCACCTGGCCATGTTCCTGGTGTCAGATTGTGGGAGACATTTAGCACTCCAAAAGCAGCCCGAGTTCCAAAATGTGGCATCTTGCATCTGGGAGAAATCTTGAATGCCACGGCATTTTTGCAGGCTGAAGCCGAGGTGGCCGGATGAGGGTGGTGGACACGAACGGTGGCCCTTTTCCATGGGAAACTAAACTCACCTGGCCATGTTCCTGGTGTCAGATTGTGGGAGACATTTGGCACTCCAAAAGCAGCCCGAGTTCCAAAATGTGGCACCTTGCATGAGGGAGAAATCTTGAATATCACGGCATTTTTGCAGGCTGAAGCCGAGGTGGCCGGATGAGGGTGGTGGACACGAATGGTGGCCCTTTTCCATGGGAAACTAAACTCACCTGGCCATGTTCCTGGTGTCAGATTGTGGGAGACATTTGGCACTCCAAAAGCAGCTGGAGTTCCAAAATGTGGCATCTTGCATCTGGGAGAAATCTTGAATATCACGGCATTTTTGCAGGCTGAAGCCGAGGTGGCCGGATGAGGGTTGTGGACACGAACGGTGGCCCTTTTCCATGGGAATCTAAACTCACCTGGCCATGTTCCTGGTGTCAGATTGTGGGAGACATTTGGCACTCCAAAAGCAGCCCGAGTTCCAAAATGTGGCATCTTGCATCTGGGAGAAATCTTGAATATCACGGCATTTTTGCAGGCTGAAGCCGAGGTGGCCGGATGAGGGTGGTGGACACGAACGGTGGCCCTTTTCCATGGGAAACTAAACTCACGTGGCCATGTTCCTGGTGTCAGATTGTGGGAGACATTTGGCACTCCAAAAGCAGCTTGAGTTCCAAAATGTGGCATCTTGCATCTGGGAGAAATCTTGAATATCACGGCATTTTTGCAGGCTGAAGCCGAGGTGGCCTGATGACCGTGGTGGACACGAACGGTGGCCCTTTTCCATGGGAAACTAAACTCACCTGGCCATGTTCCTGGTGTCAGATTGTGGGAGACATTTGGCACTCCAAAAGCAGCCCGAGTTCCAAAATGTGGCATCTTGCATCTGGGAGAAATCTTGAATATCACGGCATTTTTGCAGGCTGAAGCCGAGGTGGCCGGATGAGGGTGGTGGACACGAACGGTGGCCCTTTTCCATGGGAAACTAAACTCACCTGGCCATGTTCCTGGTGTCAGATTGTGGGAGACATTTGGCACTCCAAAAGCAGCCCGAGTTCCAAAATGTGGCATCTTGCATCTGGGAGAAATCTTGAATATCACGGCATTTTTGCAGGCTGAAGCCGAGGTGGCCGGATGAGGGTGGTGGACACGAACGGTGGCCCTTTTCCATGGGAAACTAAACTCACCTGGCCATGTTCCTGGTGTCAGATTGTGGGAGACATTTGGCACTCCAAAAGCAGCCCGAGTTCCAAAATGTGGCATCTTGCATCTGGGAGAAATCTTGAATGCCACGGCATTTTTGCAGGCTGAAGCCGAGGTGGCCGGATGAGGGTGGTGGACACGAACGGTGGCCCTTTTCCATGGGAAACTAAACTCACCTGGCCATGTTCCTGGTGTCAGATTGTGGGAGACATTTGGCACTCCAAAAGCAGCCCGAGTTCCAAAATGTGGCATCTTGCATCTGGGGAGAAATCTTGAATATCACGGCATTTTTGCAGGCTGAAGCCGAGGTGGCCGGATGAGGGTGGTGGACACGAACGGTGGCCCTTTTCCATGGGAAACTAAACTCACCTGGCCATGTTCCTGGTGTCAGATTGTGGGAGACATTTGGCACTCCAAAAGCAGCCCGAGTTCCAAAATGTGGCACCTTGCATGAGGGAGAAATCTTGAATATCACGGCATTTTTGCAGGCTGAAGCCGAGGTGGCCGGATGAGGGTGGTGGACACGAACGGTGGCCCTTTTCCATGGGAAACTAAACTCACCTGGCCATGTTCCTGGTGTCAGATTGTGGGAGACATTTGGCACTCCAAAAGCAGCCCGAGTTCCAAAATGTGGCATCTTGCATCTGGGAGAAATCTTGAATATCACGGCATTTTTGCAGGCTGAAGCCGAGGTGGCCGGATGAGGGTGGTGGACACGAACGGTGGCCCTTTTCCATGGGAAACTAAACTCACCTGGCCATGTTCCTGGTGTCAGATTGTGGGAGACATTTAGCACTCCAAAAGCAGCCCGAGTTCCAAAATGTGGCATCTTGCATCTGGGAGAAATCTTGAATATCACGGCATTTTTGCAGGCTGAAGCCGAGGTGGCCTGATGAGGGTGGTGGACACGAACGGTGGCCCTTTTCCATGGGAAACTAAACTCACCTGGCCATGTTCCTGGTGTCAGATTGTGGGAGACATTTGGCACTCCAAAAGCAGCCCGAGTTCCAAAATGTGGCATCTTGCATCTGGGAGAAATCTTGAATATCGCGGCATTTTTGCAGGCTGAAGCCGAGGTGGCCGGATGAGGGTGGTGGACACGAACGGTGGCCCTTTTCCATGGGAAACTAAACTCACCTGGCCATGTTCCTGGTGTCAGATTGTGGGAGACATTTGGCACTCCAAAAGCAGCCCGAGTTCCAAAATGTGGCATCTTGCATCTGGGAGAAATCTTGAATATCACGGCATTTTTGCAGGCTGAAGCCGAGGTGGCCGGATGAGGGTGGTGGACACGAACGGTGGCCCTTTTCCATGGGAAACTAAACTCACGTGGCCATGTTCCTGGTGTCAGATTGTGGGAGACATTTGGCACTCCAAAAGCAGCCCGAGTTCCAAAATGTGGCACCTTGCATGAGGGAGAAATCTTGAATATCACGGCATTTTTGCAGGCTGAAGCCGAGGTGGCCGGATGAGGGTGGTGGACACGAACGGTGGCCCTTTTCCATGGGAAACTAAACTCACCTGGCCATGTTCCTGGTGTCAGATTGTGGGAGACATTTGGCACTCCAAAAGCAGCCCGAGTTCCAAAATGTGGCATCTTGCATCTGGGAGAAATCTTGAATATCACGGCATTTTTGCAGGCTGAAGCCGAGGTGGCCGGATGAGGGTGGTGGACACGAACGGTGGCCCTTTTCCATGGGAAACTAAACTCACCTGGCCATGTTCCTGGTGTCAGATTGTGGGAGACATTTAGCACTCCAAAAGCAGCCCGAGTTCCAAAATGTGGCATCTTGCATCTGGGAGAAATCTTGAATGCCACGGCATTTTTGCAGGCTGAAGCCGAGGTGGCCGGATGAGGGTGGTGGACACGAACGGTGGCCCTTTTCCATGGGAAACTAAACTCACCTGGCCATGTTCCTGGTGTCAGATTGTGGGAGACATTTGGCACTCCAAAAGCAGCCCGAGTTCCAAAATGTGGCACCTTGCATGAGGGAGAAATCTTGAATATCACGGCATTTTTGCAGGCTGAAGCCGAGGTGGCCGGATGAGGGTGGTGGACACGAATGGTGGCCCTTTTCCATGGGAAACTAAACTCACCTGGCCATGTTCCTGGTGTCAGATTGTGGGAGACATTTGGCACTCCAAAAGCAGCTGGAGTTCCAAAATGTGGCATCTTGCATCTGGGAGAAATCTTGAATATCACGGCATTTTTGCAGGCTGAAGCCGAGGTGGCCGGATGAGGGTTGTGGACACGAACGGTGGCCCTTTTCCATGGGAATCTAAACTCACCTGGCCATGTTCCTGGTGTCAGATTGTGGGAGACATTTGGCACTCCAAAAGCAGCCCGAGTTCCAAAATGTGGCATCTTGCATCTGGGAGAAATCTTGAATATCACGGCATTTTTGCAGGCTGAAGCCGAGGTGGCCGGATGAGGGTGGTGGACACGAACGGTGGCCCTTTTCCATGGGAAACTAAACTCACGTGGCCATGTTCCTGGTGTCAGATTGTGGGAGACATTTGGCACTCCAAAAGCAGCTTGAGTTCCAAAATGTGGCATCTTGCATCTGGGAGAAATCTTGAATATCACGGCATTTTTGCAGGCTGAAGCCGAGGTGGCCTGATGACCGTGGTGGACACGAACGGTGGCCCTTTTCCATGGGAAACTAAACTCACCTGGCCATGTTCCTGGTGTCAGATTGTGGGAGACATTTGGCACTCCAAAAGCAGCCCGAGTTCCAAAATGTGGCATCTTGCATCTGGGAGAAATCTTGAATATCACGGCATTTTTGCAGGCTGAAGCCGAGGTGGCCGGATGAGGGTGGTGGACACGAACGGTGGCCCTTTTCCATGGGAAACTAAACTCACCTGGCCATGTTCCTGGTGTCAGATTGTGGGAGACATTTGGCACTCCAAAAGCAGCCCGAGTTCCAAAATGTGGCATCTTGCATCTGGGAGAAATCTTGAATATCACGGCATTTTTGCAGGCTGAAGCCGAGGTGGCCGGATGAGGGTGGTGGACACGAACGGTGGCCCTTTTCCATGGGAAACTAAACTCACCTGGCCATGTTCCTGGTGTCAGATTGTGGGAGACATTTGGCACTCCAAAAGCAGCCCGAGTTCCAAAATGTGGCATCTTGCATCTGGGAGAAATCTTGAATGCCACGGCATTTTTGCAGGCTGAAGCCGAGGTGGCCGGATGAGGGTGGTGGACACGAACGGTGGCCCTTTTCCATGGGAAACTAAACTCACCTGGCCATGTTCCTGGTGTCAGATTGTGGGAGACATTTGGCACTCCAAAAGCAGCCCGAGTTCCAAAATGTGGCATCTTGCATCTGGGAGAAATCTTGAATATCACGGCATTTTTGCAGGCTGAAGCCGAGGTGGCCGGATGAGGGTGGTGGACACGAACGGTGGCCCTTTTCCATGGGAAACTAAACTCACCTGGCCATGTTCCTGGTGTCAGATTGTGGGAGACATTTGGCACTCCAAAAGCAGCCCGAGTTCCAAAATGTGGGCACCTTGCATGAGGGAGAAATCTTGAATATCACGGCATTTTTGCAGGCTGAAGCCGAGGTGGCCGGATGAGGGTGGTGGACACGAACGGTGGCCCTTTTCCATGGGAAACTAAACTCACCTGGCCATGTTCCTGGTGTCAGATTGTGGGAGACATTTGGCACTCCAAAAGCAGCCCGAGTTCCAAAATGTGGCATCTTGCATCTGGGAGAAATCTTGAATATCACGGCATTTTTGCAGGCTGAAGCCGAGGTGGCCGGATGAGGGTGGTGGACACGAACGGTGGCCCTTTTCCATGGGAAACTAAACTCACCTGGCCATGTTCCTGGTGTCAGATTGTGGGAGACATTTAGCACTCCAAAAGCAGCCCGAGTTCCAAAATGTGGCATCTTGCATCTGGGAGAAATCTTGAATATCACGGCATTTTTGCAGGCTGAAGCCGAGGTGGCCTGATGAGGGTGGTGGACACGAACGGTGGCCCTTTTCCATGGGAAACTAAACTCACCTGGCCATGTTCCTGGTGTCAGATTGTGGGAGACATTTGGCACTCCAAAAGCAGCCCGAGTTCCAAAATGTGGCATCTTGCATCTGGGAGAAATCTTGAATATCGCGGCATTTTTGCAGGCTGAAGCCGAGGTGGCGGATGAGGGTGGTGGACACGAACGGTGGCCCTTTTCCATGGGAAACTAAACTCACCTGGCCATGTTCCTGGTGTCAGATTGTGGGAGACATTTGGCACTCCAAAAGCAGCCCGAGTTCCAAAATGTGGCATCTTGCATCTGGGAGAAATCTTGAATATCACGGCATTTTTGCAGGCTGAAGCCGAGGTGGCCGGATGAGGGTGGTGGACACGAACGGTGGCCCTTTTCCATGGGAAACTAAACTCACCTGGCCATGTTCCTGGTGTCAGATTGTGGGAGACATTTGGCACTCCAAAAGCAGCCCGAGTTCCAAAATGTGGCACCTTGCATGAGGGAGAAATCTTGAATATCACGGCATTTTTGCAGGCTGAAGCCGAGGTGGCCGGATGAGGGTGGTGGACACGAACGGTGGCCCTTTTCCATGGGAAACTAAACTCACCTGGCCATGTTCCTGGTGTCAGATTGTGGGAGACATTTGGCACTCCAAAAGCAGCCCGAGTTCCAAAATGTGGCATCTTGCATCTGGGAGAAATCTTGAATATCACGGCATTTTTGCAGGCTGAAGCCGAGGTGGCCGGATGAGGGTTGTGGACACGAACGGTGGCCCTTTTCCATGGGAATCTAAACTCACCTGGCCATGTTCCTGGTGTCAGATTGTGGGAGACATTTGGCACTCCAAAAGCAGCTTGAGTTCCAAAATGTAGCATCTTGCATCTGGGAGAAATCTTGAATATCACAGCATTTTTGCAGGCTGAAGCCGAGGTGGCCGGATGAGGGTGGTGGACACGAACGGTGGCCCTTTTCCATGGGAAACTAAACTCACCTGGCCATGTTCCTGGTGTCAGATTGTGGGAGACATTTGGCACTCCAAAAGCAGCCCGAGTTCCAAAATGTGGCATCTTGCATCTGGGAGAAATCTTGAATATCACGGCATTTTTGCAGGCTGAAGCCGAGGTGGCCTGATGACCGTGGTGGACACGAACGGTGGCCCTTTTCCATGGGAAACTAAACTCACCTGGCCATGTTCCTGGTGTCAGATTATGGGAGACATTTGGCACTCCAAAAGCAGCCCGAGTTCCAAAATGTGGCATCTTGCATCTGGGAGAAATCTTGAATATCACGGCATTTTTGCAGGCTGAAGCCGAGGTGGCCGGATGAGAGTGGTTGACACGAACGGTGGCCCTTTTCCATGGGAAACTAAACTCACCTGGCCATGTTCCTGGTGTCAGATTGTGGGAGACATTTGGCACTCCAAAAGCAGCCCGAGTTCCAAAATGTGGCATCTTGCATCTGGGAGAAATCTTGAATGCCACGGCATTTTTGCAGGCTGAAGCCGAGGTGGCCGGATGAGGGTGGTGGACACGAACGGTGGCCCTTTTCCATGGGAAACTAAACTCACCTGGCCATGTTCCTGGTGTCAGATTGTGGGAGACATTTGGCACTCCAAAAGCAGCTTGAGTTCCAAAATGTGGCATCTTGCATCTGGGAGAAATCTTGAATATCACGGCATTTTTGCAGGCTGAAGCCGAGGTGGCCGGATGAGGGTGGTGGACACGAACGGTGGCCCTTTTCCATGGGAAACTAAACTCACCTGGCCATGTTCCTGGTGTCAGATTGTGGGAGACATTTGGCACTCCAAAAGCAGCCCGAGTTCCAAAATGTGGCACCTTGCATGAGGGAGAAATCTTGAATATCACGGCATTTTTGCAGGCTGAAGCCGAGGTGGCCGGATGAGGGTGGTGGACACGAACGGTGGCCCTTTTCCATGGGAAACTAAACTCACCTGGCCATGTTCCTGGTGTCAGATTGTGGGAGACATTTGGCACTCCAAAAGCAGCCCGAGTTCCAAAATGTGGCATCTTGCATCTGGGAGAAATCTTGAATATCACGGCATTTTTGCAGGCTGAAGCCGAGGTGGCCGGATGAGGGTGGTGGACACGAACGGTGGCCCTTTTCCATGGGAAACTAAACTCACCTGGCCATGTTCCTGGTGTCAGATTGTGGGAGACATTTGGCACTCCAAAAGCAGCCCGAGTTCCAAAATGTGGCATCTTGCTTCTGGGAGAAATCTTGAATATCACGGCATTTTTGCAGGCTGAAGCTGAGGTGGCCTGATGACCGTGGTGGACACGAACGGTGGCCCTTTTCCATGGGAAACTAAACTCACCTGGCCATGTTCCTGGTGTCAGATTGTGGGAGACATTTGGCACTCCAAAAGCAGCCCGAGTTCCAAAATGTGGCATCTTGCATCTGGGAGAAATCTTGAATATCACGGCATTTTTGCAGGCTGAAGCCGAGGTGGCCGGATGAGGGTGGTTGACACGAACGGTGGCCCTTTTCCATGGGAAACTAAACTCACCTGGCCATGTTCCTGGTGTCAGATTGTGGGAGACATTTAGCACTCCAAAAGCAGCCTGAGTTCCAAAATGTGGCATCTTGCATCTGGGAGAAATCTTGAATGCCACGGCATTTTTGCAGGCTGAAGCCGAGGTGGCCGGATGACCGTGGTGGACACGAACGGTGGCCCTTTTCCATGGGAATCTAAACTCACCTGGCCATGTTCCTGGTGTCAGATTGTGGGAGACATTTGGCACTCCAAAAGCAGCCCGAGTTCCAAAATGTGGCACCTTGCATGAGGGAGAAATCTTGAATATCACGGCATTTTTGCAGGCTGAAGCCGAGGTGGCCGGATGAGGGTGGTGGACACGAACGGTGGCCCTTTTCCATGGGAAACTAAACTCACCTGGCCATGTTCCTGGTGTCAGATTGTGGGAGACATTTGGCACTCCAAAAGCAGCCCGAGTTCCAAAATGTGGCATCTTGCATCTGGGAGAAATCTTGAATATCATGGCATTTTTGCAGGCTGAAGCCGAGGTGGCCGGATGAGGGTTGTGGACACGAACGGTGGCCCTTTTCCATGGGAATCTAAACTCACCTGGCCATGTTCCTGGTGTCAGATTGTGGGAGACATTTGGCACTCCAAAAGCAGCCCGAGTTCCAAAATGTGGCATCTTGCATCTGGGAGAAATCTTGAATATCACGGCATTTTTGCAGGCTGAAGCCGAGGTGGCCGGATGAGGGTGGTGGACACGAACGGTGGCCCTTTTCCATGGGAAACTAAACTCACCTGGCCATGTTCCTGGTGTCAGATTGTGGGAGACATTTGGCACTCAAAAAGCAGCTTGAGTTCCAAAATGTGGCACCTTCCATGAGGGAGAAATCTTGAATATCACGGCATTTTTGCAGGCTGAAGCCGAGGTGGCCGGATGAGGGTGGTGGACACGAACGGTGGCCCTTTTCCATGGGAAACTAAACTCACCTGACCATGTTCCTGGTGTCAGATTGTGGGAGACATTTGGCACTCCAAAAGCAGCCCGAGTTCCAAAATGTGGCATCTTGCATCTGGGAGAAATCTTGAATATCACGGCATTTTTGCAGGCTGAAGCCGAGGTGGCCTGATGACCGTGGTGGACACGAACGGTGGCCCTTTTCCATGGGAAACTAAACTCACCTGGCCATGTTCCTGGTGTCAGATTGTGGGAGACATTTGGCACTCCAAAAGCAGCCCGAGTTCCAAAATGTGGCATCTTGCATCTGTGAGAAATCTTGAATGCCACGGCATTTTTGCAGGCTGAAGCCGAGGTGGCCGGATGAGGGTGGTGGACACGAACGGTGGCCCTTTTCCATGGGAAACTAAACTCACCTGGCCATGTTCCTGGTGTCAGATTGTGGGAGACATTTGGCACTCCAAAAGCAGCCCGAGTTCCAAAATGTGGCATCTTGCATCTGGGAGAAATCTTGAATATCACGGCATTTTTGCAGGCTGAAGCCGAGGTGGCCGGATGAGGGTGGTGGACACGAACGGTGGCCCTTTTCCATGGGAAACTAAACTCACCTGGCCATGTTCCTGGTGTCAGATTGTGGGAGACATTTGGCACTCCAAAAGCAGCCCGAGTTCCAAAATGTGGCATCTTGCATCTGGGAGAAATCTTGAATATCACGGCATTTTTGCAGGCTGAAGCCGAGGTGGCCGGATGAGGGTGGTGGACACGAACGGTGGCCCTTTTCCATGGGAAACTAAACTCACCTGGCCATGTTCCTGGTGTCAGATTGTGGGAGACATTTAGCACTCCAAAAGCAGCCCGAGTTCCAAAATGTGGCATCTTGCATCTGGGAGAAATCTTGAATATCACGGCATTTTTGCAGGCTGAAGCCGAGGTGGCCTGATGACCGTGGTGGACACGAACGGTGGCCCTTTTCAATGGGAAACTAAACTCACCTGGCCATGTTCCTGGTGTCAGATTGTGGGAGACATTTGGCACTCCAAAAGCAGCCCGAGTTCCAAAATGTGGCACCTTGCATGAGGGAGAAATCTTGAATGCCACGGCATTTTTGCAGGCTGAAGCCGAGGTGGCCGGATGAGGGTGGTGGACACGAACGGTGGCCCTTTTCCATGGGAAACTAAACTCACCTGGCCATGTTCCTGGTGTCAGATTGTGGGAGACATTTAGCACTCCAAAAGCAGCCCGAGTTCCAAAATGTGGCACCTTGCATGAGGAGAAATCTTGAATATCACGGCATTTTTGCAGGCTGAAGCCGAGGTGGCCGGATGAGGGTGGTGGACACGAACGGTGGCCCTTTTCCATGGGAAACTAAACTCACCTGGCCATGTTCCTGGTGTCAGATTGTGGGAGACATTTGGCACTCCAAAAGCAGCCTGAGTTCCAAAATGTGGCATCTTGCATCTGGGAGAAATCTTGAATATCACGGCATTTTTGCAGGCTGAAGCCGAGGTGGCCGGATGAGGGTGGTGGACACGAACGGTGGCCCTTTTCCATGGGAAACTAAACTCACCTGGCCATGTTCCTGGTGTCAGATTGTGGGAGACATTTGGCACTCCAAAAGCAGCCCGAGTTCCAAAATGTGGCATCTTGCATCTGGGAGAAATCTTGAATATCACGGCATTTTTGCAGGCTGAAGCCGAGGTGGCCGGATGAGGGTGGTGGACACGAACAGTGGCCCTTTTCCATGGGAAACTAAACTCACCTGGCCATGTTCCTGGTGTCAGATTGTGGGAGACATTTGGCACTCCAAAAGCAGCCCGAGTTCCAAAATGTGGCATCTTGCATCTGGGAGAAATCTTGAATATCACGGCATTTTTGCAGGCTGAAGCCGAGGTGGCCGGATGAGGGTGGTGGACACGAACGGTGGCCCTTTTCCATGGGAAACTAAACTCACCTGGCCATGTTCCTGGTGTCAGATTGTGGGAGACATTTGGCACTCCAAAAGCAGCCCGAGTTCCAAAATGTGGCATCTTGCATCTGGGAGAAATCTTGAATATCACGGCATTTTTGCAGGCTGAAGCCGAGGTGGCCGGATGACCGTGGTGGACACGAACGGTGGCCCTTTTCCATGGGAAACTAAACTCACCTGGCCATGTTCCTGGTGTCAGATTGTGGGAGACATTTGGCACTCCAAAAGCAGCCCGAGTTCCAAAATGTGGCACCTTGCTTGAGGGAGAAATCTTGAATATCACGGCATTTTTGCAGGCTGAAGCCGAGGTGGCCTGATGACCGTGGTGGACACGAACGGTGGCCCTTTTCCATGGGAAACTAAACTCACCTGGCCATGTTCCTGGTGTCAGATTGTGGGAGACATTTGGCACTCCAAAAGCAGCCCGAGTTCCAAAATGTGGCATCTTGCATCTGGGAGAAATCTTGAATGCCACGGCATTTTTGCAGGCTGAAGCCGAGGTGGCCGGATGAGGGTGGTGGACACGAACGGTGGCCCTTTTCCATGGGAAAACTAAACTCACCTGGCCATGTTCCTGGTGTCAGATTGTGGGAGACATTTGGCACTCCAAAAGCAGCCCGAGTTCCAAAATGTGGCATCTTGCATCTGGGAGAAATCTTGAATATCACGGCATTTTTGCAGGCTGAAGCCGAGGTGGCCGGATGAGGGTGGTGGACACGAACGGTGGCCCTTTTCCATGGGAAACTAAACTCACCTGGCCATGTTCCTGGTGTCAGATTGTGGGAGACATTTGGCACTCCAAAAGCAGCCCGAGTTCCAAAATGTGGCACCTTGCATGAGGGAGAAATCTTGAATATCACGGCATTTTTGCAGGCTGAAGCCGAGGTGGCCGGATGAGGGTGGTGGACACGAACGGTGGCCCTTTTCCATGGGAAACTAAACTCACCTGGCCATGTTCCTGGTGTCAGATTGTGGGAGACATTTGGCACTCCAAAAGCAGCCCGAGTTCCAAAATGTGGCATCTTGCATCTGGGAGAAATCTTGAATATCACGGCATTTTTGCAGGCTGAAGCCGAGGTGGCCGGATGAGGGTGGTGGACACGAACGGTGGCCCTTTTCCATGGGAAACTAAACTCACCTGGCCATGTTCCTGGTGTCAGATTGTGGGAGACATTTAGCACTCCAAAAGCAGCCCGAGTTCCAAAATGTGGCATCTTGCATCTGGGAGAAATCTTGAATATCACGGCATTTTTGCAGGCTGAAGCCGAGGTGGCCTGATGAGGGTGGTGGACACGAACGGTGGCCCTTTTCCATGGGAAACTAAACTCACCTGGCCATGTTCCTGGTGTCAGATTGTGGGAGACATTTGGCACTCCAAAAGCAGCCCGAGTTCCAAAATGTGGCATCTTGCATCTGGGAGAAATCTTGAATATCGCGGCATTTTTGCAGGCTGAAGCCGAGGTGGCCGGATGAGGGTGGTGGACACGAACGGTGGCCCTTTTCCATGGGAAACTAAACTCACCTGGCCATGTTCCTGGTGTCAGATTGTGGGAGACATTTGGCACTCCAAAAGCAGCCCGAGTTCCAAAATGTGGCATCTTGCATCTGGGAGAAATCTTGAATATCACGGCATTTTTGCAGGCTGAAGCCGAGGTGGCCTGATGAGGGTGGTGGACACGAACGGTGGCCCTTTTCCATGGGAAACTAAACTCACGTGGCCATGTTCCTGGTGTCAGATTGTGGGAGACATTTGGCACTCCAAAAGCAGCCCGAGTTCCAAAATGTGGCACCTTGCATGAGGGAGAAATCTTGAATATCACGGCATTTTTGCAGGCTGAAGCCGAGGTGGCCGGATGAGGGTGGTGGACACGAACGGTGGCCCTTTTCCATGGGAAACTAAACTCACCTGGCCATGTTCCTGGTGTCAGATTGTGGGAGACATTTGGCACTCCAAAAGCAGCCCGAGTTCCAAAATGTGGCATCTTGCATCTGGGAGAAATCTTGAATATCACGGCATTTTTGCAGGCTGAAGCCGAGGTGGCCTGATGACCGTGGTGGACACGAACGGTGGCCCTTTTCCATGGGAAACTAAACTCACCTGGCCATGTTCCTGGTGTCAGATTGTGGGAGACATTTGGCACTCCAAAAGCAGCCCGAGTTCCAAAATGTGGCATCTTGCATCTGGGAGAAATCTTGAATGCCACGGCATTTTTGCAGGCTGAAGCCGAGGTGGCCGGATGAGGGTGGTGGACACGAACGGTGGCCCTTTTCCATGGGAAACTAAACTCACCTGGCCATGTTCCTGGTGTCAGATTGTGGGAGACATTTGGCACTCCAAAAGCAGCCCGAGTTCCAAAATGTGGCATCTTGCATCTGGGAGAAATCTTGAATATCACGGCATTTTTGCAGGCTGAAGCCGAGGTGGCCGGATGAGGGTGGTGGACACGAACGGTGGCCCTTTTCCATGGGAAACTAAACTCACCTGGCCATGTTCCTGGTGTCAGATTGTGGGAGACATTTGGCACTCCAAAAGCAGCCCGAGTTCCAAAATGTGGCACCTTGCATGAGGGAGAAATCTTGAATATCACGGCATTTTTGCAGGCTGAAGCCGAGGTGGCCGGATGAGGGTGGTGGACACGAACGGTGGCCCTTTTCCATGGGAAACTAAACTCACCTGGCCATGTTCCTGGTGTCAGATTGTGGGAGACATTTGGCACTCCAAAAGCAGCCCGAGTTCCAAAATGTGGCATCTTGCATCTGGGAGAAATCTTGAATATCACGGCATTTTTGCAGGCTGAAGCCGAGGTGGCCGGATGAGGGTGGTGGACACGAACGGTGGCCCTTTTCCATGGGAAACTAAACTCACCTGGCCATGTTCCTGGTGTCAGATTGTGGGAGACATTTAGCACTCCAAAAGCAGCCCGAGTTCCAAAATGTGGCATCTTGCATCTGGGAGAAATCTTGAATATCACGGCATTTTTGCAGGCTGAAGCCGAGGTGGCCTGATGAGGGTGGTGGACACGAACGGTGGCCCTTTTCCATGGGAAACTAAACTCACCTGGCCATGTTCCTGGTGTCAGATTGTGGGAGACATTTGGCACTCCAAAAGCAGCCCGAGTTCCAAAATGTGGCATCTTGCATCTGGGAGAAATCTTGAATATCGCGGCATTTTTGCAGGCTGAAGCCGAGGTGGCCGGATGAGGGTGGTGGACACGAACGGTGGCCCTTTTCCATGGGAAACTAAACTCACCTGGCCATGTTCCTGGTGTCAGATTGTGGGAGACATTTGGCACTCCAAAAGCAGCCCGAGTTCCAAAATGTGGCATCTTGCATCTGGGAGAAATCTTGAATATCACGGCATTTTTGCAGGCTGAAGCCGAGGTGGCCTGATGAGGGTGGTGGACACGAACGGTGGCCCTTTTCCATGGGAAACTAAACTCACGTGGCCATGTTCCTGGTGTCAGATTGTGGGAGACATTTGGCACTCCAAAAGCAGCCCGAGTTCCAAAATGTGGCACCTTGCATGAGGGAGAAATCTTGAATATCACGGCATTTTTGCAGGCTGAAGCCGAGGTGGCCGGATGAGGGTGGTGGACACGAACGGTGGCCCTTTTCCATGGGAAACTAAACTCACCTGGCCATGTTCCTGGTGTCAGATTGTGGGAGACATTTGGCACTCCAAAAGCAGCCCGAGTTCCAAAATGTGGCATCTTGCATCTGGGAGAAATCTTGAATATCACGGCATTTTTGCAGGCTGAAGCCGAGGTGGCCTGATGACCGTGGTGGACACGAACGGTGGCCCTTTTCCATGGGAAACTAAACGCACCTGGCCATGTTCCTGGTGTCAGATTATGGGAGACATTTGGCACTCCAAAAGCAGCCCGAGTTCCAAAATGTGGCATCTTGCATCTGGGAGAAATCTTGAATATCACGGCATTTTTGCAGGCTGAAGCCGAGGTGGCCAGATGAGAGTGGTTGACACGAACGGTGGCCCTTTTCCATGGGAAACTAAACTCACCTGGCCATGTTCCTGGTGTCAGATTGTGGGAGACATTTGGCACTCCAAAAGCAGCCCGAGTTCCAAAATGTGGCATCTTGCATCTGGGAGAAATCTTGAATGCCACGGCATTTTTGCAGGCTGAAGCCGAGGTGGCCGGATGAGGGTGGTGGACACGAACGGTGGCCCTTTTCCATGGGAAACTAAACTCACCTGGCCATGTTCCTGGTGTCAGATTGTGGGAGACATTTGGCACTCCAAAAGCAGCTTGAGTTCCAAAATGTGGCATCTTGCATCTGGGAGAAATCTT
Source organism: Prinia subflava (assembly GCF_021018805.1). Lineage (NCBI taxonomy): Eukaryota > Metazoa > Chordata > Aves > Passeriformes > Cisticolidae > Prinia > Prinia subflava. The sequence continues at coordinate 15,667 of NW_026960831.1, read as the reverse complement.
GAATATCACGGCATTTTTGCAGGCTGAAGCCGAGGTGGCCGGATGAGGGTGGTGGACACGAACGGTGGCCCTTTTCCATGGGAAACTAAACTCACCTGGCCATGTTCCTGGTGTCAGATTGTGGGAGACATTTGGCACTCCAAAAGCAGCCCGAGTTCCAAAATGTGGCACCTTGCATGAGGGAGAAATCTTGAATATCACGGCATTTTTGCAGGCTGAAGCCGAGGTGGCCGGATGAGGGTGGTGGACACGAACGGTGGCCCTTTTCCATGGGAAACTAAACTCACCTGGCCATGTTCCTGGTGTCAGATTGTGGGAGACATTTGGCACTCCAAAAGCAGCCCGAGTTCCAAAATGTGGCATCTTGCATCTGGGAGAAATCTTGAATATCACGGCATTTTTGCAGGCTGAAGCCGAGGTGGCCGGATGAGGGTGGTGGACACGAACGGTGGCCCTTTTCCATGGGAAACTAAACTCACCTGGCCATGTTCCTGGTGTCAGATTGTGGGAGACATTTAGCACTCCAAAAGCAGCCTGAGTTCCAAAATGTGGCATCTTGCATCTGGGAGAAATCTTGAATGCCACGGCATTTTTGCAGGCTGAAGCCGAGGTGGCCGGATGACCGTGGTGGACACGAACGGTGGCCCTTTTCCATGGGAAACTAAACTCACCTGGCCATGTTCCTGGTGTCAGATTGTGGGAGACATTTGGCACTCCAAAAGCAGCCCGAGTTCCAAAATGTGGCACCTTGCATGAGGGAGAAATCTTGAATATCACGGCATTTTTGCAGGCTGAAGCCGAGGTGGCCGGATGAGGGTGGTGGACACGAACGGTGGCCCTTTTCCATGGGAAACTAAACTCACCTGGCCATGTTCCTGGTGTCAGATTGTGGGAGACATTTGGCACTCCAAAAGCAGCCCGAGTTCCAAAATGTGGCATCTTGCATCTGGGAGAAATCTTGAATATCATGGCATTTTTGCAGGCTGAAGCCGAGGTGGCCGGATGAGGGTTGTGGACACGAACGGTGGCCCTTTTCCATGGGAATCTAAACTCACCTGGCCATGTTCCTGGTGTCAGATTGTGGGAGACATTTGGCACTCCAAAAGCAGCCCGAGTTCCAAAATGTGGCATCTTGCATCTGGGAGAAATCTTGAATATCACGGCATTTTTGCAGGCTGAAGCCGAGGTGGCCGGATGAGGGTGGTGGACACGAACGGTGGCCCTTTTCCATGGGAAACTAAACTCACCTGGCCATGTTCCTGGTGTCAGATTGTGGGAGACATTTGGCACTCAAAAAGCAGCTTGAGTTCCAAAATGTGGCACCTTCCATGAGGGAGAAATCTTGAATATCACGGCATTTTTGCAGGCTGAAGCCGAGGTGGCCGGATGAGGGTGGTGGACACGAACGGTGGCCCTTTTCCATGGGAAACTAAACTCACCTGACCATGTTCCTGGTGTCAGATTGTGGGAGACATTTGGCACTCCAAAAGCAGCTTGAGTTCCAAAATGTGGCATCTTGCATCTGGGAGAAATCTTGAATATCACGGCATTTTTGCCGGCTGAAGCCGAGGTGGCCTGATGACCGTGGTGGACACGAACGGTGGCCCTTTTCCATGGGAAACTAAACTCACCTGGCCATGTTCCTGGTGTCAGATTGTGGGAGACATTTGGCACTCCAAAAGCAGCCCGAGTTCCAAAATGTGGCATCTTGCATCTGTGAGAAATCTTGAATGCCACGGCATTTTTGCAGGCTGAAGCCGAGGTGGCCGGATGAGGGTGGTGGACACGAACGGTGGCCCTTTTCCATGGGAAACTAAACTCACCTGGCCATGTTCCTGGTGTCAGATTGTGGGAGACATTTGGAACTCCAAAAGCAGCCCGAGTTCCAAAATGTGGCATCTTGCATCTGGGAGAAATCTTGAATATCACGGCATTTTTGCAGGCTGAAGCCGAGGTGGCCGGATGAGGGTGGTGGACACGAACGGTGGCCCTTTTCCATGGGAAACTAAACTCACCTGGCCATGTTCCTGGTGTCAGATTGTGGGAGACATTTAGCACTCCAAAAGCAGCCCGAGTTCCAAAATGTGGCATCTTGCATCTGGGAGAAATCTTGAATATCACGGCATTTTTGCAGGCTGAAGCCGAGGTGGCCGGATGAGGGTGGTGGACACGAACGGTGGCCCTTTTCCATGGGAAACTAAACTCACCTGGCCATGTTCCTGGTGTCAGATTGTGGGAGACATTTGGCACTCCAAAAGCAGCCCGAGTTCCAAAATGTGGCACCTTGCATGAGGGAGAAATCTTGAATGCCACGGCATTTTTGCAGGCTGAAGCCGAGGTGGCCGGATGAGGGTGGTGGACACGAACGGTGGCCCTTTTCCATGGGAAACTAAACTCACCTGGCCATGTTCCTGGTGTCAGATTGTGGGAGACATTTAGCACTCCAAAAGCAGCCCGAGTTCCAAAATGTGGCACCTTGCATGAGGGAGAAATCTTGAATATCACGGCATTTTTGCAGGCTGAAGCCGAGGTGGCCGGATGAGGGTGGTGGACACGAACGGTGGCCCTTTTCCATGGGAAACTAAACTCACCTGGCCATGTTCCTGGTGTCAGATTGTGGGAGACATTTGGCACTCCAAAAGCAGCCCGAGTTCCAAAATGTGGCATCTTGCATCTGGGAGAAATCTTGAATATCACGGCATTTTTGCAGGCTGAAGCCGAGGTGGCCGGATGAGGGTGGTGGACACGAACGGTGGCCCTTTTCCATGGGAAACTAAACTCACCTGGCCATGTTCCTGGTGTCAGATTGTGGGAGACATTTGGCACTCCAAAAGCAGCCCGAGTTCCAAAATGTGGCATCTTGCATCTGGGAGAAATCTTGAATATCACGGCATTTTTGCAGGCTGAAGCCGAGGTGGCCTGATGAGGGTGGTGGACACGAACGGTGGCCCTTTTCCATGGGAAACTAAACTCACGTGGCCATGTTCCTGGTGTCAGATTGTGGGAGACATTTGGCACTCCAAAAGCAGCCCGAGTTCCAAAATGTGGCACCTTGCATGAGGGAGAAATCTTGAATATCACGGCATTTTTGCAGGCTGAAGCCGAGGTGGCCGGATGAGGGTGGTGGACACGAACGGTGGCCCTTTTCCATGGGAAACTAAACTCACCTGGCCATGTTCCTGGTGTCAGATTGTGGGAGACATTTGGCACTCCAAAAGCAGCCCGAGTTCCAAAATGTGGCATCTTGCATCTGGGAGAAATCTTGAATATCACGGCATTTTTGCAGGCTGAAGCCGAGGTGGCCTGATGACCGTGGTGGACACGAACGGTGGCCCTTTTCCATGGGAAACTAAACGCACCTGGCCATGTTCCTGGTGTCAGATTATGGGAGACATTTGGCACTCCAAAAGCAGCCCGAGTTCCAAAATGTGGCATCTTGCATCTGGGAGAAATCTTGAATATCACGGCATTTTTGCAGGCTGAAGCCGAGGTGGCCAGATGAGAGTGGTTGACACGAACGGTGGCCCTTTTCCATGGGAAACTAAACTCACCTGGCCATGTTCCTGGTGTCAGATTGTGGGAGACATTTGGCACTCCAAAAGCAGCCCGAGTTCCAAAATGTGGCATCTTGCATCTGGGAGAAATCTTGAATGCCACGGCATTTTTGCAGGCTGAAGCCGAGGTGGCCGGATGAGGGTGGTGGACACGAACGGTGGCCCTTTTCCATGGGAAACTAAACTCACCTGGCCATGTTCCTGGTGTCAGATTGTGGGAGACATTTGGCACTCCAAAAGCAGCTTGAGTTCCAAAATGTGGCATCTTGCATCTGGGAGAAATCTTGAATATCACGGCATTTTTGCAGGCTGAAGCCGAGGTGGCCGGATGAGGGTGGTGGACACGAACGGTGGCCCTTTTCCATGGGAAACTAAACTCACCTGGCCATGTTCCTGGTGTCAGATTGTGGGAGACATTTGGCACTCCAAAAGCAGCCCGAGTTCCAAAATGTGGCACCTTGCATGAGGGAGAAATCTTGAATATCACGGCATTTTTGCAGGCTGAAGCCGAGGTGGCCGGATGAGGGTGGTGGACACGAACGGTGGCCCTTTTCCATGGGAAACTAAACTCACCTGGCCATGTTCCTGGTGTCAGATTGTGGGAGACATTTGGCACTCCAAAAGCAGCCCGAGTTCCAAAATGTGGCATCTTGCATCTGGGAGAAATCTTGAATATCACGGCATTTTTGCAGGCTGAAGCCGAGGTGGCCGGATGAGGGTGGTGGACACGAACGGTGGCCCTTTTCCATGGGAAACTAAACTCACCTGGCCATGTTCCTGGTGTCAGATTGTGGGAGACATTTAGCACTCCAAAAGCAGCCTGAGTTCCAAAATGTGGCATCTTGCATCTGGGAGAAATCTTGAATGCCACGGCATTTTTGCAGGCTGAAGCCGAGGTGGCCGGATGACCGTGGTGGACACGAACGGTGGCCCTTTTCCATGGAAACTAAACTCACCTGGCCATGTTCCTGGTGTCAGATTGTGGGAGACATTTGGCACTCCAAAAGCAGCCCGAGTTCCAAAATGTGGCACCTTGCATGAGGGAGAAATCTTGAATATCACGGCATTTTTGCAGGCTGAAGCCGAGGTGGCCGGATGAGGGTGGTGGACACGAACGGTGGCCCTTTTCCATGGGAAACTAAACTCACCTGGCCATGTTCCTGGTGTCAGATTGTGGGAGACATTTGGCACTCCAAAAGCAGCCCGAGTTCCAAAATGTGGCATCTTGCATCTGGGAGAAATCTTGAATATCATGGCATTTTTGCAGGCTGAAGCCGAGGTGGCCGGATGAGGGTTGTGGACACGAACGGTGGCCCTTTTCCATGGGAATCTAAACTCACCTGGCCATGTTCCTGGTGTCAGATTGTGGGAGACATTTGGCACTCCAAAAGCAGCCCGAGTTCCAAAATGTGGCATCTTGCATCTGGGAGAAATCTTGAATATCACGGCATTTTTGCAGGCTGAAGCCGAGGTGGCCGGATGAGGGTGGTGGACACGAACGGTGGCCCTTTTCCATGGGAAACTAAACTCACCTGGCCATGTTCCTGGTGTCAGATTGTGGGAGACATTTGGCACTCCAAAAGCAGCTTGAGTTCCAAAATGTGGCACCTTCCATGAGGGAGAAATCTTGAATATCACGGCATTTTTGCAGGCTGAAGCCGAGGTGGCCGGATGAGGGTGGTGGACACGAACGGTGGCCCTTTTCCATGGGAAACTAAACTCACCTGACCATGTTCCTGGTGTCAGATTGTGGGAGACATTTGGCACTCCAAAAGCAGCTTGAGTTCCAAAATGTGGCATCTTGCATCTGGGAGAAATCTTGAATATCACGGCATTTTTGCCGGCTGAAGCCGAGGTGGCCCTGATGACCGTGGTGGACACGAACGGTGGCCCTTTTCCATGGGAAACTAAACTCACCTGGCCATGTTCCTGGTGTCAGATTGTGGGAGACATTTGGCACTCCAAAAGCAGCCCGAGTTCCAAAATGTGGCACCTTGCATGAGGGAGAAATCTTGAATGCCACGGCATTTTTGCAGGCTGAAGCCGAGGTGGCCGGATGAGGGTGGTGGACACGAACGGTGGCCCTTTTCCATGGGAAACTAAACTCACCTGGCCATGTTCCTGGTGTCAGATTGTGGGAGACATTTAGCACTCCAAAAGCAGCCCGAGTTCCAAAATGTGGCACCTTGCATGAGGGAGAAATCTTGAATATCACGGCATTTTTGCAGGCTGAAGCCGAGGTGGCCGGATGAGGGTGGTGGACACGAACGGTGGCCCTTTTCCATGGGAAACTAAACTCACCTGGCCATGTTCCTGGTGTCAGATTGTGGGAGACATTTGGCACTCCAAAAGCAGCCCGAGTTCCAAAATGTGGCATCTTGCATCTGGGAGAAATCTTGAATATCACGGCATTTTTGCAGGCTGAAGCCGAGGTGGCCGGATGAGGGTGGTGGACACGAACGGTGGCCCTTTTCCATGGGAAACTAAACTCACCTGGCCATGTTCCTGGTGTCAGATTGTGGGAGACATTTGGCACTCCAAAAGCAGCCCGAGTTCCAAAATGTGGCATCTTGCATCTGGGAGAAATCTTGAATATCACGGCATTTTTGCAGGCTGAAGCCGAGGTGGCCGGATGAGGGTGGTGGACACGAACAGTGGCCCTTTTCATGGGAAACTAAACTCACCTGGCCATGTTCCTGGTGTCAGATTGTGGGAGACATTTGGCACTCCAAAAGCAGCCCGAGTTCCAAAATGTGGCATCTTGCATCTGGAGAAATCTTGAATATCACGGCATTTTTGCAGGCTGAAGCCGAGGTGGCCGGATGAGGGTGGTGGACACGAACGGTGGCCCTTTTCCATGGGAAACTAAACTCACCTGGCCATGTTCCTGGTGTCAGATTGTGGGAGACATTTGGCACTCCAAAAGCAGCCCGAGTTCCAAAATGTGGCATCTTGCATCTGGGAGAAATCTTGAATATCACGGCATTTTTGCAGGCTGAAGCCGAGGTGGCCTGATGACCGTGGTGGACACGAACGGTGGCCCTTTTCCATGGGAAACTAAACTCACCTGGCCATGTTCCTGGTGTCAGATTGTGGGAGACATTTAGCACTCCAAAAGCAGCCCGAGTTCCAAAATGTGGCATCTTGCATCTGGGAGAAATCTTGAATATCACGGCATTTTTGCAGGCTGAAGCCGAGGTGGCCGGATGAGGGTGGTGGACACGAATGGTGGCCCTTTTCCATGGGAAACTAAACTCACCTGGCCATGTTCCTGGTGTCAGATTGTGGGAGACATTTGGCACTCCAAAAGCAGCCCGAGTTCCAAAATGTGGCACCTTGCTTGAGGGAGAAATCTTGAATATCACGGCATTTTTGCAGGCTGAAGCCGAGGTGGCCTGATGACCGTGGTGGACACGAACGGTGGCCCTTTTCCATGGGAAACTAAACTCACCTGGCCATGTTTATGGTGTCAGATTGTGGGAGACATTTGGCACTCCAAAAGCAGCTGGAGTTCCAAAATGTGGCATCTTGCATCTGGGAGAAATCTTGAATATCACGGCATTTTTGCAGGCTGAAGCCGAGGTGGCCGGATGAGGGTGGTTGACACGAACGGTGGCCCTTTTCCATGGGAAACTAAACTCACCTGACCATGTTCCTGGTGTCAGATTGTGGGAGACATTTAGCACTCCAAAAGCAGCCCGAGTTCCAAAATGTGGCATCTTGCATCTGGGAGAAATCTTGAATGCCACGGCATTTTTGCAGGCTGAAGCCGAGGTGGCCGGATGAGGGTGGTTGACACGAACGGTGGCCCTTTTCCATGGGAAACTAAACTCACCTGGCCATGTTCCTGGTGTCAGATTGTGGGAGACATTTGGCACTCCAAAAGCAGCCCGAGTTCCAAAATGTGGCATCTTGCATCTGGGAGAAATCTTGAATATCACGGCATTTTTGCAGGCTGAAGCCGAGGTGGCCGGATGAGGGTGGTGGACACGAACGGTGGCCCTTTTCCATGGGAATCTAAACTCACCTGGCCATGTTCCTGGTGTCAGATTGTGGGAGACATTTGGCACTCCAAAAGCAGCTTGAGTTCCAAAATGTGGCATCTTGCATCTGGGAGAAATCTTGAATATCACGGCATTTTTGCAGGCTGAAGCCGAGGTGGCCGGATGAGGGTGGTGGACACGAACGGTGGCCCTTTTCCATGGGAAACTAAACTCACCTGGCCATGTTCCTGGTGTCAGATTGTGGGAGACATTTGGCACTCCAAAAGCAGCTTGAGTTCCAAAATGTGGCATCTTGCATCTGGGAGAAATCTTGAATATCACGGCATTTTTGCAGGCTGAAGCCGAGGTGGCCTGATGACCGTGGTGGACACGAACGGTGGCCCTTTTCCATGGGAAACTAAACTCACCTGGCCATGTTCCTGGTGTCAGATTGTGGAGACATTTGGCACTCCAAAAGCAGCCCGAGTTCCAAAATGTGGCATCTTGCATCTGGGAGAAATCTTGAATATCACGGCATTTTTGCAGGCTGAAGCCGAGGTGGCCGGATGAGGGTGGTGGACACGAACGGTGGCCCTTTTCCATGGGAAACTAAACTCACCTGGCCATGTTCCTGGTGTCAGATTGTGGGAGACATTTGGCACTCCAAAAGCAGCCCGAGTTCCAAAATGTGGCATCTTGCATCTGGAGAAATCTTGAATATCACGGCATTTTTGCAGGCTGAAGCCGAGGTGGCCGGATGAGGGTGGTGGACACGAACGGTGGCCCCTTTTCCATGGGAAACTAAACTCACCTGGCCATGTTCCTGGTGTCAGATTGTGGGAGACATTTGGCACTCCAAAAGCAGCCCGAGTTCCAAAATGTGGCATCTTGCATCTGGGAGAAATCTTGAATATCACGGCATTTTTGCAGGCTGAAGCCGAGGTGGCCGGATGAGGATGGTGGAAACGAACGGTGGCCCTTTTCCATGGGAAACTAAACTCACCTGGCCATGTTCCTGGTGTCAGATTGTGGGAGACATTTGGCACTACAAAAGCAGCCCGAGTTCCAAAATGTGGCATCTTGCATCTGGGAGAAATCTTGAATATCACGGCATTTTTGCAGGCTGAAGCCGAGGTGGCCTGATGACCGTGGTGGACACGAACGGTGGCCCTTTTCCATGGGAAACTAAACTCACGTGGCCATGTTCCTGGTGTCAGATTGTGGGAGACATTTAGCACTCCAAAAGCAGCCCGAGTTCCAAAATGTGGCATCTTGCATCTGGGAGAAATCTTGAATATCACGGCATTTTTGCAGGCTGAAGCCGAGGTGGCCGGATGAGGGTGGTGGACACGAACGGTGGCCCTTTTCCATGGGAAACTAAACTCACCTGGCCATGTTCCTGGTGTCAGATTGTGGGAGACATTTGGCACTCCAAAAGCAGCTGGAGTTCCAAATGTGGCATCTTGCATCTGGGAGAAATCTTGAATATCACGGCATTTTTGCAGGCTGAAGCCGAGGTGGCCGGATGAGGGTGGTTGACACGAACGGTGGCCCTTTTCCATGGGAAACTAAACTCACCTGGCCATGTTCCTGGTGTCAGATTGTGGGAGACATTTAGCACTCCAAAAGCAGCCCGAGTTCCAAAATGTGGCATCTTGCATCTGGGAGAAATCTTGAATGCCACGGCATTTTTGCAGGCTGAAGCCGAGGTGGCCGGATGAGGGTGGTGGACACGAACGGTGGCCCTTTTCCATAGGAAACTAAACTCACCTGGCCATGTTCCTGGTGTCAGATTGTGGGAGACATTTGGCACTCCAAAAGCAGCCCGAGTTCCAAAATGTGGCACCTTGCATGAGGGAGAAATCTTGAATATCACGGCATTTTTGCAGGCTGAAGCCGAGGTGGCCGGATGAGGGTGGTGGACACGAATGGTGGCCCTTTTCCATGGGAAACTAAACTCACCTGGCCATGTTCCTGGTGTCAGATTGTGGGAGACATTTGGCACTCCAAAAGCAGCCTGAGTTCCAAAATGTGGCATCTTGCATCTGGGAGAAATCTTGAATATCACGGCATTTTTGCAGGCTGAAGCCGAGGTGGCCGGATGAGGGTTGTGGACACGAACGGTGGCCCTTTTCCATGGGAATCTAAACTCACCTGGCCATGTTCCTGGTGTCAGATTGTGGGAGACATTTGGCACTCCAAAAGCAGCCGAGTTCCAAAATGTGGCATCTTGCATCTGGGAGAAATCTTGAATATCACGGCATTTTTGCAGGCTGAAGCCGAGGTGGCCTGATGACCGTGGTGGACACGAACGGTGGCCCTTTTCCATGGGAAACTAAACTCACCTGGCCATGTTCCTGGTGTCAGATTGTGGGAGACATTTGGCACTCCAAAAGCAGCTTGAGTTCCAAAATGTGGCATCTTGCATCTGGGAGAAATCTTGAATATCACGGCATTTTTGCAGGCTGAAGCCGAGGTGGCCGGATGAGGGTGGTGGACACGAACGGTGGCCCTTTTCCATGGGAAACTAAACTCACCTGGCCATGTTCCTGGTGTCAGATTGTGGGAGACATTTGGCACTCCAAAAGCAGCCCGAGTTCCAAAATGTGGCATCTTGCATCTGGGAGAAATCTTGAATATCACGGCATTTTTGCAGGCTGAAGCCGAGGTGGCCTGATGACCGTGGTGGACACGAACGGTGGCCCTTTTCCATGGGAAACTAAACTCACCTGGCCATGTTCCTGGTGTCAGATTGTGGGAGACATTTGGCACTCCAAAAGCAGCCCGAGTTCCAAAATGTGGCATCTTGCATCTGGGAGAAATCTTGAATATCACGGCATTTTTGCAGGCTGAAGCCGAGGTGGCCGGATGAGGGTGGTGGACACGAACGGTGGCCCTTTTCCATGGGAAACTAAACTCACCTGGCCATGTTCCTGGTGTCAGATTGTGGGAGACATTTGCACTCCAAAAGCAGCCCGAGTTCCAAAATGTGGCATCTTGCATCTGGGAGAAATCTTGAATATCACGGCATTTTTGCAGGCTGAAGCCGAGGTGGCCGGATGAGGGTGGTGGACACGAACGGTGGCCCTTTTCCATGGGAAACTAAACTCACCTGGCCATGTTCCTGGTGTCAGATTGTGGGAGACATTTGGCACTCCAAAAGCAGCCCGAGTTCCAAAATGTGGCATCTTGCATCTGGGAGAAATCTTGAATATCACGGCATTTTTGCAGGCTGAAGCCGAGGTGGCCGGATGAGGGTGGTGGACACGAACGGTGGCCCTTTTCCATGGAAACTAAACTCACCTGGCCATGTTCCTGGTGTCAGATTGTGGGAGACATTTGGCACTCCAAAAGCAGCCCGAGTTCCAAAATGTGGCATCTTGCATCTGGGAGAAATCTTGAATATCACAGCATTTTTGCAGGCTGAAGCCGAGGTGGCCTGATGAGGGTGGTGGACACGAACGGTGGCCCTTTTCCATGGGAAACTAAACTCACCTGGCCATGTTCCTGGTGTCAGATTGTGGGAGACATTTGGCACTCCAAAAGCAGCCCGAGTTCCAAAATGTGGCACCTTGCATGAGGGAGAAATCTTGAATATCACGTCATTTTTGCAGGCTGAAGCCGAGGTGGCCGGATGAGGGTGGTGGACACGAACGGTGGCCCTTTTCCATGGGAAACTAAACTCACCTGGCCATGTTCCTGGTGTCAGATTGTGGGAGACATTTGGCACTCCAAAAGCAGCCCGAGTTCCAAAATGTGGCATCTTGCATCTGGGAGAAATCTTGAATATCACGGCATTTTTGCAGGCTGAAGCCGAGGTGGCCGGATGAGGGTTGTGGACACGAACGGTGGCCCTTTTCCATGGGAATCTAAACTCACCTGGCCATGTTCCTAGTGTCAGATTGTGGGAGACATTTGGCACTCCAAAAGCAGCCCGAGTTCCAAAATGTGGCATCTTGCATCTGGGAGAAATCTTGAATATCACGGCATTTTTGCAGGCTGAAGCCGAGGTGGCCGGATGAGGGTGGTGGACACGAACGGTGGCCCTTTTCCATGGGAAACTAAACTCACCTGGCCATGTTCCTGGTGTCAGATTGTGGGAGACATTTGGCACTCCAAAAGCAGCCCGAGTTCCAAATGTGGCATCTTGCATCTGGGAGAAATCTTGAATATCACGGCATTTTTGCAGGCTGAAGCCGAGGTGGCCGGATGAGGGTGGTGGACACGAACGGTGGCCCTTTTCCATGGGAAACTAAACTCACCTGGCCATGTTCCTGGTGTCAGATTGTGGGAGACATTTGGCACTCCAAAAGCAGCCCGAGTTCCAAAATGTGGCATCTTGCATCTGGGAGAAATCTTGAATATCACGGCATTTTTGCAGGCTGAAGCCGAGGTGGCCGGATGAGAGTGGTTGACACGAACGGTGGCCCTTTTCCATGGGAAACTAAACTCACGTGGCCATGTTCCTGGTGTCAGATTGTGGGAGACATTTGGCACTCCAAAAGCAGCCCGAGTTCCAAAATGTGGCATCTTGCATCTGGGAGAAATCTTGAATGCCACGGCATTTTTGCAGGCTGAAGCCGAGGTGGCCGGATGAGGGTTGTGGACACGAACGGTGGCCCTTTTCCATGGAAACTAAACTCACCTGGCCATGTTCCTGGTGTCAGATTGTGGGAGACATTTGGCACTCCAAAAGCAGCCCGAGTTCCAAAATGTGGCATCTTGCATCTGGGAGAAATCTTGAATATCACGGCATTTTTGCAGGCTGAAGCCGAGGTGGCCGGATGAGGGTGGTGGACACGAACGGTGGCCCTTTTCCATGGGAAACTAAACTCACCTGGCCATGTTCCTGGTGTCAGATTGTGGGAGACATTTGGCACTCCAAAAGCAGCCCGAGTTCCAAAATGTGGCACCTTGCATCTGGGAGAAATCTTGAATATCACAGCATTTTTGCAGGCTGAAGCCGAGGTGGCCGGATGACCGTGGTGGACACGAACGGTGGCCCTTTTCCATGGAAACTAAACTCACCTGGCCATGTTCCTGGTGTCAGATTGTGGGAGACATTTGGCACTCCAAAAGCAGCCCGAGTTCCAAAATGTGGCACCTTGCATGAGGGAGAAATCTTGAATGCCACGGCATTTTTGCAGGCTGAAACCGACGTGGCCGGATGACCATGGTGGACACGAACGGTGGCCCTTTTCCATGGGAAACTAAACTCACCTGGCCATGTTCCTGGTGTCAGATTGTGGGAGACATTTGGCACTCCAAAAGCAGCCCGAGTTCCAAAATGTGGCATCTTGCATCTGGAGAAATCTTGAATATCACGGCATTTTTGCAGGCTGAAGCCGAGGTGGCCGGATGAGGGTGGTGGACACGAACGGTGGCCCTTTTCCATGGGAAACTAAACTCACCTGGCCATGTTCCTGGTGTCAGATTGTGGGAGACATTTGGCACTCCAAAAGCAGCCCGAGTTCCAAAATGTGGCACCTTGCATGAGGGAGAAATCTTGAATATCACGGCATTTTTGCAGGCTGAAGCTGAGGTGGCCTGATGACCGTGGTGGACACGAACGGTGGCCCTTTTCCATGGGAAACTAAACTCAAATGGCCATGTTCCTGGTGTCAGATTGTGGGAGACATTTGGCACTCCAAAAGCAGCCCGAGTTCCAAAATGTGGCATCTTGCATCTGGGAGAAATCTTGAATATCACGGCATTTTTGCAGGCTGAAGCTGAGGTGGCCTGATGACCGTGGTGGACACGAACGGTGGCCCTTTTCCATGGGAAACTAAACTCACCTGGCCATGTTCCTGGTGTCAGATTGTGGGAGACATTTGGCACTCCAAAAGCAGCCCGAGTTCCAAAATGTGGCATCTTGCATCTGGGAGAAATCTTGAATATCACGGCATTTTTGCAGGCTGAAGCCGAGGTGGCCTGATGACCGTGGTGGACACGAACGGTGGCCCTTTTCCATGGGAAACTAAACTCACCTGGCCATGTTCCTGGTGTCAGATTGTGGGAGACATTTAGCACTCCAAAAGCAGCCCGAGTTCCAAAATGTGGCATCTTGCATCTGGGAGAAATCTTGAATATCACGGCATTTTTGCAGGCTGAAGCCGAGGTGGCCGGATGAGGGTGGTGGACACGAACGGTGGCCCTTTTCCACGGGAAACTAAACTCACCTGGCCATGTTCCTGGTGTCAGATTGTGGGAGACATTTGGCACTCCAAAAGCAGCCCGAGTTCCAAAATGTGGCACCTTGCATGAGGGAGAAATCTTGAATGCCACGGCATTTTTGCAGGCTGAAACCGACGTGGCCGGATGACCGTGGTGGACACGAACGGTGGCCCTTTTCCATGGGAAACTAAACTCACCTGGCCATGTTCCTGGTGTCAGATTGTGGGAGACATTTGGCACTCCAAAAGCAGCCCGAGTTCCAAAATGTGGCATCTTGCATCTGGGAGAAATCTTGAATATCACGGCATTTTTGCAGGCTGAAGCCGAGGTGGCCTGATGACCGTGGTGGACACGAACGGTGGCCCTTTTCCATGGGAAACTAAACTCACCTGGCCATGTTCCTGGTGTCAGATTGTGGGAGACATTTGGCACTCCAAAAGCAGCCCGAGTTCCAAAATGTGGCATCTTGCATCTGGGAGAAATCTTGAATATCACGGCATTTTTGCAGGCTGAAGCCGAGGTGGCCGGATGAGGGTGGTGGACACGAACGGTGGCCCTTTTCCATGGGAAACTAAACTCACCTGGCCATGTTCCTGGTGTCAGATTGTGGGAGACATTTGGCACTCCAAAAGCAGCCCGAGTTCCAAAATGTGGCATCTTGCATCTGGGAGAAATCTTGAATATCACGGCATTTTTGCAGGCTGAAACCGACGTGGCCGGATGACCGTGGTGGACACGAACGGTGGCCGTTTTCCATGGGAAACTAAACTCACCTGGCCATGTTCCTGGTGTCAGATTGTGGGAGACATTTGGCACTCCAAAAGCAGCCCGAGTTCCAAAATGTGGCACCTTGCATGAGGGAGAAATCTTGAATATCACGGCATTTTTGCAGGCTGAAGCCGAGGTGGCCGGATGAGGGTGGTGGACACGAACGGTGGCCCTTTTCCATGGGAAACTAAACTCACCTGGCCATGTTCCTGGTGTCAGATTGTGGGAGACATTTGGCACTCCAAAAGCAGCCCGAGTTCCAAAATGTGGCATCTTGCATCTGGGAGAAATCTTGAATATCACGGCATTTTTGCAGGCTGAAGCCGAGGTGGCCGGATGAGAGTGGTTGACACGAACGGTGGCCCTTTTCCATGGGAAACTAAACTCACCTGGCCATGTTCCTGGTGTCAGATTGTGGGAGACATTTGGCACTCCAAAAGCAGCCCGAGTTCCAAAATGTGGCATCTTGCATCTGCGAGAAATCTTGAATGCCACGGCATTTTTGCAGGCTGAAGCCGAGGTGGCCGGATGAGGGTGGTGGACACGAACGGTGGCCCTTTTCCATGGGAAACTAAACTCACCTGGCCATGTTCCTGGTGTCAGATTGTGGGAGACATTTGGCACTCCAAAAGCAGCCCGAGTTCCAAAATGTGGCATCTTGCATCTGGGAGAAATCTTGAATATCACGGCATTTTTGCAGGCTGAAGCCGAGATGGCCGGATGAGGGTGGTGGACACGAACGGTGGCCCTTTTCCATGGGAAACTAAACTCACCTGGCCATGTTCCTGGTGTCAGATTGTGGGAGACATTTGGCACTCCAAAAGCAGCCCGAGTTCCAAAATGTGGCACCTTGCATGAGGGAGAAATCTTGAATGCCACGGCATTTTTGCAGGCTGAAGCCGAGGTGGCCGGATGAGGGTGGTGGACACGAACGGTGGCCCTTTTCCACAGGAAACTAAACTCACCTGGCCATGTTCCTGGTGTCAGATTGTGGGAGACATTTAGCACTCCAAAAGCAGCCCGAGTTCCAAAATGTGGCATCTTGCATCTGGGAGAAATCTTGAATATCACGGCATTTTTGCAGGCTGAAGCCGAGGTGGCCTGATGACCGTGGTGGACACGAACGGTGGCCCTTTTCCATGGGAAACTAAACTCACCTGGCCATGTTCCTGGTGTCAGATTGTGGAG
>NW_026960830.1:0-36513 GCF_021018805.1 Prinia subflava | reverse complement strand
TCAGCCTCTACCTCCAAGAAAACATCTAACACAATGGCACACCAAGCACACTCCTACCACATAGTAGATCCAAGCCCATGACCCATCTTCGGAGCAGCCGCCGCCCTACTAACCACGTCCGGCCTAACCATATGATTCCACTACCACTCCCCACAACTACTTGCCATTGGCCTATTATCAACCACCCTAGTCATATTCCAATGATGACGAGACATTGTACGCGAAAGCACATTCCAAGGTCACCACACTCCCACCGTCCAAAAAGGGCTACGATACGGCATAGTCCTGTTCATCACATCAGAAGCTTTCTTCTTCCTAGGCTTCTTCTGAGCCTTCTTCCACTCAAGCCTAGCCCCAACCCCAGAACTAGGAGGACAATGACCACCAGCAGGAATCAAACCCTTGAACCCCATAGAAGTACCGCTACTAAACACTGCCATCCTACTAGCTTCAGGAATCACCGTCACATGAGCCCATCACGCTATCATAGAGGCCCGCCGAAAACAAGCAATCTATGCTCTCACCTTAACTGTCCTCCTAGGATTCTACTTTACCGCACTACAAGCCATAGAATACTACGAAGCTCCCTTCTCCATCGCAGACGGAGTATACGGGTCTACCTTCTTCGTAGCCACTGGATTTCACGGCCTACACGTAATCATTGGCTCCACATTCCTCCTAATCTGCCTCCTACGCCTCATTAAATTCCACTTTACACCAAACCATCACTTTGGTTTCGAAGCAGCAGCCTGATACTGACACTTTGTAGACGTCGTATGACTATTCCTATATATCTCTATTTACTGATGAGGATCCTGCTCTTCTAGTATACTAATTACAATCGACTTCCAATCCTTAAAATCTGGTTCAAACCCAGAGAAGAGCAATAAACATAATCACATTTATAATCACCCTATCCATAACCCTAAGCATCGCCCTAACCATACTAAACCTATGACTGGCCCAAACGAACCCAGACTCAGAAAAACTATCCCCATACGAATGCGGCTTTGACCCATTAGGATCCGCTCGACTACCATTCTCCATTCGATTCTTCCTAGTAGCAATCCTATTCCTACTGTTCGACCTAGAAATTGCCCTACTCCTACCTCTTCCATGAGCCACCCAACTCCAAGCCCCAACCACTACACTAACATGAGCCTCAGTCCTTATCCTACTCCTCACCCTAGGTCTAGTGTACGAATGAACCCAAGGAGGGCTAGAATGGGCCGAATAACAGAAAGTTAGTCTAACCAAGACAGTTGATTTCGACTCAACAGATTATAGCCACAACCCTATAACTTTCTTAATGACCCTCCTACACCTAAGCTTCTACTCAGCCTTCTCCCTAAGCGCCTTAGGCCTAGCCTTCCACCGAACCCACCTAATCTCAGCCTTACTATGCTTAGAGGGCATGATATTGTCTATATATGTAGCCCTGTCAATATGACCCATCCAAACACAAATAACATCCGCCACCATACTACCAATACTTATACTAACATTCTCAGCCTGCGAAGCAGGAACGGGGCTCGCCCTACTAGTAGCCTCAACACGCACCCACGGTTCAGACCACCTCCACAACTTTAACCTCCTAAAATGCTAAAAATCATCATACCAACTATTATACTCCTTCCCATGACCATATCCTCACCCAGCAAGTACCTTTGGGCTAATACCACAACACACAGCATATTAATTGCCGCCATTAGCCTACAGCTATTCACCCCAACATACTACCCAAACAAAAACCTATCTCACTGGACTGCTATCGACCAAATCTCTTCACCACTACTAGTCCTATCATGTTGACTCCTGCCTCTGATGCTAATGGCAAGTCAAAACCATCTAGAACAAGAACCAACCAACCGCAAACGAATCTTCATCACAACAATCATTCTAGCTCAACTATTCATCCTATCAGCCTTCTCAGCCTCGGAACTCATACTATTCTACATTGCTTTTGAAGCAACCCTAATCCCCACATTAATCCTCATCACCCGATGAGGAAACCAACCAGAACGACTTAAAGCCGGAATCTACCTACTGTTCTACACGCTTGCCAGCTCACTCCCCCTACTAATCGCCATCCTGCACCTACACAACCAAACTGGCACATTATACTTCCCAATACTTAAACTATCCCACCCAACCATCACACACTCCTGAACGGGCCTAGCAGCCAGCTTAGCCCTTCTCGTAGCATTCATGGTCAAAGCTCCACTATACGGACTACACCTATGACTGCCTAAAGCTCATGTAGAGGCCCCAATTGCCGGCTCAATGCTTCTCGCAGCCCTGCTCTTAAAACTGGGAGGCTACGGCATCATACGAGTCACTATCCTAGTAAACCCATCCCTAAACAACCTGCACTACCCATTCATCACCCTCTCTCTATGGGGAGCGCTCATAACTAGTGCCATCTGCCTACGACAAATCGACCTAAAGTCACTAATCGCTTACTCATCAGTAAGCCACATAGGCCTTGTCATCGCCGCAACTATAATCCAAACCCAATGAGCATTCTCAGGAGCAATGATCCTAATAATTTCACACGGACTAACCTCATCCATACTATTCTGCCTAGCCAACACAAACTACGAACGCACCCACAGCCGAATTCTACTACTAACACGAGGCATCCAGCCCCTACTCCCATTAATAGCCATCTGATGACTTTTAGCCAACCTAACAAACATGGCACTACCCCCCACAACTAACCTTATAGCAGAACTAACCATTGTAATCGCCCTGTTCAACTGATCCTCCCTAACAATCATCCTAACAGGCATTGCAATCCTCCTAACTGCCTCATACACCCTATACATACTAACAATGACACAACGAGGAGCACTCCCATCCCACATCACATCAATCCAAAACTCCTCCACACGAGAGCATCTTCTTATAGCCCTACACATAATCCCAATAGCCCTCCTCATCTTAAAGCCAGAGCTAATCTCCGGCATCCCAGTATGCAAGTATAGTTTCAACCCAAACATTAGACCGTGACTCTAAAGATAGAAGTTAAAACCTTCTTACCTGCCGAGGGGAGGTTTAACCAACAAGAACTGCTAATTCTTGCATCTGAGTCTAAAACCTCAGCCCCCTTACTTTCAAAGGATAATAGCAATCCAATGGTCTTAGGAACCACGTATCTTGGTGCAAATCCAAGTGAAAGTAATGGACCTACCACTAACCCTAAACACATTCACACTATTAACCCTAACAACCCTAACTACTCCAATCATTTTCCCACTATTATCAGACAGCCTCAAAAACACTCCCAACACCATCACACAAACAGTCAAAGCCTCATTTCTAATCAGCTTAGTCCCAATAACAATCCACATCCACTCAGGTATGGAAGGCCTGGTCTCCTCATGAGAATGAAAATTCATCATAAACTTCAAAATCCCAATCAGCCTTAAACTAGACTTTTACTCCCTTACATTCTTCCCAATTGCCCTATTCGTGTCATGGTCAATCCTGCAATTCGCAACATGATACATGGCCTCAGACCCACACATCACAAAATTCTTCACCTTCCTCCTACTGTTCCTAATTACCATGCTAATCCTAATCATCGCCAATAACCTATTTGTCCTGTTCATTGGATGAGAAGGAGTAGGGATCATATCCTTCCTCCTGATCAGCTGATGACACGGACGAGCAGAAGCCAACACCGCCGCCCTACAAGCAGTGCTTTACAACCGAATCGGAGACATTGGCCTCATCCTTTGCATAGCATGACTAGCCTATACCATAAACACCTGAGAACTCCAACAATTCCCCTCCACTTCACAGACCCCAACCTTACCCCTCCTAGGGCTGATCCTGGCAGCAACAGGCAAATCCGCTCAATTTGGATTACACCCATGACTCCCATCCGCAATAGAAGGCCCAACCCCAGTCTCAGCCTTACTACACTCAAGCACTATAGTAGTGGCCGGAATCTTCCTACTAATCCGAACCCACCCACTATTCCACAACAACCAAACAGCCCTCTCTCTCTGCCTTTGCCTGGGAGCCCTCTCCACCCTATTTGCAGCCACATGTGCCCTCACACAGAACGACATCAAAAAAATTATCGCCTTCTCCACCTCAAGTCAGCTAGGCCTAATAATAGTCACTATTGGATTAAACCTTCCACAACTAGCCTTCCTACACATCTCAACCCACGCATTCTTCAAGGCCATGCTATTCCTCTGCTCAGGCTCCATCATCCACAGCCTCAACGGAGAACAAGACATCCGAAAAATAGGAGGCCTCCAAAAAATGCTCCCAACAACCACCTCATGTCTCACTATCGGTAACCTAGCACTAATAGGAACCCCATTCCTAGCAGGATTTTACTCAAAGGACCAAATCATCGAAAACCTAAACACCTCATACCTAAACTCATGAGCCCTGCTCCTAACCCTGCTAGCCACATCATTCACCGCGGTCTATACAATCCGCATGACCGTTCTAGTCCAAAGCGGCTTCACCCGAATCCCTCCCCTAACCTCAATAAACGAAAACAACCCTGCAGTAATCCGCCCAATCACCCGACTAGCACTAGGAAGCATCACAGCTGGTTTAATCATTACCTCATACATCCTACCAACAAAAACACCACCCACAACCATACCCACATCAATCAAAATAACGGCCCTAGTAGTAACAGCCCTAGGAATCGCCCTAGCACTCGAACTATCAAAAATAGCCCAAACCCTAATCCTGACCAAACAAAACCCATTCTACAACTTCTCAATCTCCCTAGGCTATTTCAACCTACTAACCCACCGATCAAGCGTAACAAACCTATTATCAGGAGGACAAAACATCGCCTCACACCTCATAGACCTTTCCTGATACAAGCTATTAGGCCCAGAAGGCCTAGCCAATATGCAGTCAACAACATCCAAAACCGCTACCACATTCCACCAAGGCCTAATCAAAGCCTACCTAGGGTCCTTTGCCCTATCCATCCTAATCATCATTATTTCCACATACAGAAAACTTAATGGCCCCAAATCTTCGTAAAAACCACCCCCTACTAAAAGTCATCAACGACGCCCTAATTGACCTACCAACACCATCAAATATCTCATCATGATGAAACTTTGGATCCCTACTGGGTGTTTGCCTAGCCACACAAATCGTCACAGGACTACTGCTAGCCATACACTACACAGCAGACACCTCCCTAGCCTTCTCCTCCGTCACCCACATATGCCGAGACGTCCAATTCGGCTGACTAATCCGAAACCTCCACGCAAACGGAGCTTCATTCTTCTTCATCTGCATCTACCTTCACATCGGCCGAGGCTTCTACTACGGCTCATACTTAAACAAAGAAACCTGAAACGTAGGGGTCATCCTCCTACTCACCCTCATAGCAACAGCCTTCGTAGGATACGTCCTGCCATGAGGACAAATATCATTCTGAGGAGCCACAGTCATCACGAACCTATTCTCAGCCATCCCCTACATCGGACAAACACTAGTTGAATGAGCATGAGGCGGATTCTCAGTAGACAACCCCACACTCACTCGATTCTTCGCTATCCACTTCCTACTACCATTCGTCATTGTAGGATTAACACTAGTCCACCTCACCCTCCTACACGAAACCGGATCAAACAATCCACTAGGTATCCCATCAGACTGCGACAAAATCCCATTCCACCCCTACTACTCCACAAAAGACATCGTAGGGTTCGCACTAATATTTATCCCCCTCGCCAGCCTAGCTCTATTCTTACCCAACCTGCTAGGAGACCCAGAAAACTTCACACCAGCCAACCCACTAGCCACACCCCCTCACATCAAACCCGAATGATACTTCCTATTCGCCTACGCCATCCTACGATCCATCCCAAACAAACTAGGAGGAAGGCAGCCAGCCAGTTGAACACCCATTCATCATCATTGGCCAACTAGCCTCATTTACCTACTTCACTATCATTCTAGTCCTCTTCCCAATTGTTTCCATCGTAGAAAACAAAATACTCAAACTCTAATACTCTAATAGTTTATTAAAACATTGGTCTTGTAAGCCAAAGATTGAAGACTCAACCTCTTCTTAGAGTTTCCCCCCCCCCTCCAAAAATTTTCGGGCCGCGCCGGAAAGAATTAAAGAAAAGGGCCCCTCCAAAAATTTTCGGCCGCGCCGGAAAGAATTAAAGAAAAAGGGCCCCTCCAAAAATTTTCGGCCGCGCCGGAAAGAATTAAAGAAAAGGGCCCCTCCAAAAATTTTCGGGCCGCGCCGGAAAGAATTAAAGAAAAGGGCCCCTCCAAAAATTTTCGGCCGCGCCGGAAAGAATTAAAGAAAAGGGCCCCTCCAAAAATTTTCGGCCGCGCCGGAAAGAATTAAAGAAAAGGGCCCCTCCAAAAATTTTCGGCCGCGCCGGAAAAAAATTAAAGAAAAGGCCCCCCCCCCCCTTACCCCCCCCGCGGCTTTTTCATATTACTTAAGGTATGTATTGCGCCACATTAATTTATTATCCCCATCAGGCACTACATTAATGTAGGATATTCCACCCAAAGACCAACCTCACCTCCAACCCCCGCCCAACATTTTCTCCAAATAGATAATGTGCGAGCAGTCACACCACCCCCCCATTTTTGCTTCAGGTACCATCACACCCAGCTAACCCGACCAACATCACACTACAAGCGTCACCCGAGATCGACAGTCTCTACAACGTACCTAACAACCAGCCCCGGATACGAGGGAATGTCCCAGCGCACCTTTGAATTCACGAGGTCATACAATTCGCCCACCTCCTAAAGCAAGCCTCTCGACCAACAGCTTTCAAGCGCTCACAAGCCAGAGAACCTGGTTATCTATTAACCGTGCTCCTCACGAGAACCGAGCTACTCAACGTCAGTTATACCCACGTCCCTTGTCTTGAGCCCATACTTTCCCTCTTACCCTCGAGGCCCTACTTGCTCTTTTGCGCCACCCGTGGTAACTTCAGGACCATAAACTGCCTCGCCCTCTCTACTTGCTCTTCACAGATACAAGTGCTGGGGATGGACGCTCCTCATTTCCTCTCGTTATCGCGACATTTCCTTTCTCTTTCTCTTCTCTTCTTCTGGGGGCGTCTTCAATATGCCCTTCCAGTGCGTAGCAGGAGATATCTTCCTCTTGACGTGAGCATCACATTACCGGCGAGCTACCTGCCGACCACCTGTAAGCCCATAGTGTCATGGTTGAAGGATAAGGTCGTCGCAAACTTGACACTGATGCACTTTAGCCTCATTCATGAAACCCGCGCTTTTTACCTCTTAAGCCATTGAATAATGCAATGGTCACCGGACATAACTATTTTATTCTCACTTTGCTGAGACTTATACCTAAACCCATCATTTCACCCCCAAAATTTATTCACTTCATTTTTTATCGTGTAATTTTCATCAAAACAAACAAATAATTAACTATATATCCCTATATTATTCATGCAACCAAATTACACACCCCCCCACAACCTCAGAAAGAAAGGAATTAAACCTCCATCACCAACTCCCAAAGCTGGCATTTTAGACTAAACTACTTTCTGACACAACCCTAGACAGCCCGAATAGCCCCCCGAGACAACCCCCGCACAAGCTCTAGAACCACAAACAAAGTTAACAACAACCCCCATCCACCCACCAAGAACAACCCAACCCCACACGAATAAAACATAGCCACCCCACTAAAATCCAACCGTCCTACCAATAAACCACCACTATCAACCGTCCCCCCATCAACTAAAACCACAGAAGTACCTAGCACAACAGCACCAGCTCCAACAACTAACCCAATCCCCAATCCATACCCAACAACCCCCCAATCTACCCAAGCCTCAGGATAAGGATCCGCCGCCAATGAAACCGAATAAACAAACACCACCAACATCCCCCCCAAATACACTATAACAAGCACCAAAGACATGAAAGAAGCACCCAAACTAACCAACCAACCACAGCCAGCAATAGACGCCACGACCAACCCAACCACTCCATAATAAGGGGATGGATTAGAAGCAACCGCCAGCCCACCCAGAACAAAACAAAGCCCTATAAACAGAACAAACTTCATCATAATTCCCGCCCAGCCTCTACCTGGGATCTGCAGCCTGAAAAACTGCCGTTATCCTTTAACTACAGGAACTACTCCATTCAACATCACCACCAACATCACTTTTTATACTTCATTTTCACCATACCAACTATTCCCCCCCCCCCCCTTACCCCCCCCGCGGCTTTTTCATATTACTTAAGGTATGTATTGCGCCACATTAATTTATTATCCCCATCAGGCACTACATTAATGTAGGATATTCCACCCAAAGACCAACCTCACCTCCAACCCCCGCCCAACATTTTCTCCAAATAGATAATGTGCGAGCAGTCACACCACCCCCCCATTTTTGCTTCAGGTACCATCACACCCAGCTAACCCGACCAACATCACACTACAAGCGTCACCCGAGATCGACAGTCTCTACAACGTACCTAACAACCAGCCCCGGATACGAGGGAATGTCCCAGCGCACCTTTGAATTCACGAGGTCATACAATTCGCCCACCTCCTAAAGCAAGCCTCTCGACCAACAGCTTTCAAGCGCTCACAAGCCAGAGAACCTGGTTATCTATTAACCGTGCTCCTCACGAGAACCGAGCTACTCAACGTCAGTTATACCCACGTCCCTTGTCTTGAGCCCATACTTTCCCTCTTACCCTCGAGGCCCTACTTGCTCTTTTGCGCCACCCGTGGTAACTTCAGGACCATAAACTGCCTCGCCCTCTCTACTTGCTCTTCACAGATACAAGTGCTGGGGATGGACGCTCCTCATTTCCTCTCGTTATCGCGACATTTCCTTTCTCTTTCTCTTCTCTTCTTCTGGGGGCGTCTTCAATATGCCCTTCCAGTGCGTAGCAGGAGATATCTTCCTCTTGACGTGAGCATCACATTACCGGCGAGCTACCTGCCGACCACCTGTAAGCCCATAGTGTCATGGTTGAAGGATAAGGTCGTCGCAAACTTGACACTGATGCACTTTAGCCTCATTCATGAAACCCGCGCTTTTTACCTCTTAAGCCATTGAATAATGCAATGGTCACCGGACATAACTATTTTATTCTCACTTTGCTGAGACTTATACCTAAACCCATCATTTCACCCCCAAAATTTATTCACTTCATTTTTTATCGTGTAATTTTCATCAAAACAAACAAATAATTAACTATATATCCCTATATTATTCATGCAACCAAATTACACACCCACCACTACGACACTTAACCCAAACTTACCTGCCTTTTTTTGGACAAAAAACCAAACAAAAACAACACATCACCACTCACCAAACCAAACCCACCTAAGTCTTTGTAGCTTACAAAAAGCATGACACTGAAGATGTCAAGACGGCAGCCACACGCACCCAAAGACAAAAGACTTAGTCCTAACCTTACTGTTGGTTGTTGCTAAATATATACATGCAAGTATCCGCGCTCCAGTGTAGATGCCCTGGGTACCCTAAATTTAGGTCGACAGGAGCGGGTATCAGGCACACCCATCACCGTAGCCCAAAACGCCTTGCAATTGCCACACCCCCACGGGTATTCAGCAGTAATTAATATTAAGCAATGAGTGCAAACTTGACTTAGTTATAGCAAGCTAAGGGTCGGTAAATCCTGTGCCAGCCACCGCGGTCATACAGGAGACCCAAATCAACATTACTTAACGGCGTAAAGAGTGGTCACATGTTATCCAAGTAGCTAAGATTAAAAGGCAGCTGAGCCGTAGAAAGCCAAAGATGCCCATAAGGCCCCTACTTAAAGAAGATCTTAGAACAACGATTTATTGAAGCCCACGAAAGCCAGGGCCCAAACTGGGATTAGATACCCCACTATGCCTGGCCCTAAATCTTGATGCTCGATCTTACCGGAGCATCCGCCCGAGAACTACGAGCACAAACGCTTAAAACTCTAAGGACTTGGCGGTGCCCCAAACCCACCTAGAGGAGCCTGTTCTATAATCGATGATCCACGATACACCTTACCATTCCTTGCAACAGTTCAGCCTATATACCGCCGTCGCCAGCCCACCCACCCTGAAGGACCAACAGTGGACGCAATAGCCCTACAACGCTAATACGACAGGTCAAGGTATAGCCTATGGAATGGGAGCAATGGGCTACATTTTCTAGACTAGAACATACGGCAAAGGGACATGAAACTATCCCTGGAAGGCGGATTTAGCAGTAAAGAGAGACAATCGAGCCCTCTTTAAGCCGGCTCTGGGACACGTACATACCGCCCGTCACCCTCCTCAAAAGCGACCCCCCCCCCCCATAAATTAATAAGTTGATCAGCCAAAGAGGAGGTAAGTCGTAACAAGGTAAGTGTACCGGAAGGTGCACTTAGAACACCAAGACGTAGCCTTAAATTAAAGCACTCAGCTTACACCTGAGAGATATCTGCTAACATCAGATCGTCTTGAATGCCAAACTCTAGCCCAACCTACATGACCCGGAATAACAAAGCTACTTCCAACACCCAACTAAAGCATTTATTAGTCCCAGTATAGGCGATAGAAAAGACACCATTGGAGCGATAGAGACCACGTACCGTAAGGGAAAGATGAAATAGCAATGAAAACTAAGCTAAAAACAGCAAAGATCAACCCTTGTACCTTTTGCATCATGGTCTAGCAAGAAAAACCAAGCAAAATGAATTTAAGTTTGCCACCCCGAAACCCAAGCGAGCTACTTGCGAGCAGCTATTATGAGCGAACCCGTCTCTGTTGCAAAAGAGTGGGATGACTTGCTAGTAGAGGTGAAAAGCCAATCGAGCTGGGTGATAGCTGGTTGCCTGTGAAATGAATCTTAGTTCACTCTTAATTCTTCTCCAAGGAACCTACAAACCCCAATGAAGCGAATTAAGGGCTATTTAAAGGAGGTACAGCTCCTTTAAAAAAGAATACAATCTCCACGAGCGGATAAACAACAAACCTGCAAAACCTACTGTGGGCCTTTAAGCAGCCATCAACAAAGAGTGCGTTAAAGCTCTGCACCTTAAAAATATAAAAACCACGTGACTCCCTCCCCACTAACGGGCTAACCTATAGAACAATAGGAGAATTAATGCTAGAATGAGTAACCAGGGTCCTCCCTCTTAGACGCAAGCTTACATCAGTACATTATTAACAAGCCACCAATATACGACAAATCAAACAAGCAGAGTATTAAACACTTTGTTAACCCGACATAGGAGCGTCCATTAAGAAAGATTAAAACCTGTAAAAGGAACTAGGCAAACCCGTCAAGGCCCGACTGTTTACCAAAAACATAGCCTTCAGCCAACCCACAGACAAGTATTGAAGGTGATGCCTGCCCGGTGACTATGTTCAACGGCCGCGGTATCCTAACCGTGCAAAGGTAGCGCAATCAATTGTCCCATAAATCGGGACCCGTATGAATGGCTAAACGAGGTCTTAACTGTCTCTTACAGGCAATCGGTGAAATTGATCTCCCTGTGCAAAAGCAGGGATAAACCCATAAGACGAGAAGACCCTGTGGAACTTTAAAAACAGCAACCACCCCAAAATACATACACCCCCACCCCGGGCTTACTTATCCATTGGGACGATGGTCTGCATTTTTTCGGTTGGGGCGACCTTGGAGCAAAACAAAACCTCCAAACATGGGACAACACCTCCAGACTAAGAGCCACTACTCAAAGTGCTAATAGCCACCAGATCCAATATAATTGATCAATGGACCAAGCTACCCCAGGGATAACAGCGCAATCTCCTCCGAGAGTCCATATCGACGGGGAGGTTTACGACCTCGATGTTGGATCAGGACATCCTAGTGGTGCAGCCGCTACTAAGGGTTCGTTTGTTCAACGATTAACAGTCCTACGTGATCTGAGTTCAGACCGGAGTAATCCAGGTCGGTTTCTATCTATGAACAACTCTTCCCAGTACGAAAGGATAGGAAAAGTGGGGCCAATACCACAAGCAAGCCCCCGCCTTAAGTAATGAAACCAACTAAATTACGAAAAGCTATCACACCCACCCACGTCCTAGAAAAGGACAAGCTAGCGTGGCAGAGCTCGGCAAATGCAAAAGGCTTAAGTCCTTTAACTCAGAGGTTCAAATCCTCTCCCTAGCTTACCAACCCCCATATGACCAACTACCCACTTCTAACCAGCCTAATCATAGCCACTTCCTATGCCCTCCCCATTCTAATTGCAGTAGCCTTCCTCACACTAGTAGAACGTAAAATCCTAAGTTACATGCAAGGACGAAAGGGCCCAAATGTCGTAGGCCCATTCGGACTACTACAACCCTTGGCAGACGGGGTGAAACTATTCATCAAAGAACCGATCCGCCCATCAACATCTTCCCCAATCCTATTCACCACAACTCCAATACTAGCCCTTCTCCTAGCGATTTCAATTTGAACCCCACTCCCACTACCATTCTCTCTCGCAGACCTCAACCTAGGCCTACTCTTTCTCCTAGCCATATCTAGCCTAGCCGTATACTCTATTCTATGATCAGGATGAGCCTCCAACTCAAAATATGCCCTAATTGGAGCACTACGAGCAGTAGCCCAAACCATCTCGTATGAAGTCACCCTAGCAATTATCCTACTCTCCATCATCCTACTCAGCGGAAATTACAACCTAAGCACTCTCGCAACCACCCAAGAACCCCTGTACCTTATCTTCTCATGCTGGCCACTAGCCATAATATGATACGTATCCACACTAGCCGAGACAAACCGAGCCCCATTTGACCTTACAGAGGGGGAGTCAGAACTAGTCTCTGGCTTCAACGTGGAATATGCAGCAGGACCATTCGCTTTATTCTTCCTAGCCGAATACGCCAACATCATGCTAATAAACACACTAACTACCATCTTATTCTTCAACCCAAGCTTCCTAAACCCTCCGCAAGAACTATTCCCTGTGATTCTAGCCACAAAAGTCCTCCTACTATCTGCTGGTTTCCTATGAGTCCGTGCTTCATATCCGCGCTTCCGATACGACCAGCTAATACACCTTCTATGAAAAAACTTCCTCCCACTCACACTGGCGATATGCTTGTGACACACCAGCATATCAATCTGTTACGCTGGACTTCCCCCCTACCTAAGAACCATAAAAGGAAATGTGCCTGAACGTCCCAAAGGGTCACTATGATAAAGTGAACATAGAGGTATACCAGCCCTCTCATTTCCTAACTTAGAAAAACAGGAATCGAACCTGCACTAAAGGGATCAAAACCCTCCATACTCCCATTATATTACTTTCTAGTAGGGTCAGCTAACAAAGCTATCGGGCCCATACCCCGAAAATGATGGTTTAACCCCTTCCCCTACTAATGAACCCACAAGCAAAATTAATTTTCGCAATCAGCCTGTTTATAGGGACTGCCATCACAATCTCGAGCAACCACTGAATAATAGCCTGGGCCGGCCTTGAAATCAACACCCTAGCAATCCTGCCACTGATCTCAAAATCCCACCATCCACGAGCCATTGAAGCCGCAACCAAGTACTTCCTTACCCAAGCAACTGCCTCCGCACTAGTCTTATTTTCCAGCATAACCAATGCATGGCACACCGGACAATGGGACATCACCCAACTAACCCATCCAATATCGTGCCTCATCCTAACCTCCGCCCTAGCAATAAAACTAGGACTAGTCCCATTTCATTTCTGATTCCCAGAAGTCCTCCAAGGGTCCCCACTTACCACAGGCCTCCTCCTATCAACAATGATAAAATTACCCCCTATCTCACTGCTATTCATAACATCACCCTCACTAAACCCTACTCTGCTAGCCTGCATAGCAATCATATCTGCCGCTCTGGGAGGATGAATAGGACTAAACCAAACACAAATCCGAAAAATCCTAGCCTTCTCCTCCATCTCCCATCTAGGATGGATAACAATCATTATCTCGTACAACCCTAAACTAACCTTACTTAATTTTTACCTCTACACACTAATAACAATAGCAGTATTCCTAACTTTAAACACAATTAAAGTCTCAAAACTATCAACCCTAATAACTGCATGGACAAAGGTACCAGCACTAAACGCCATACTACTACTAACAATACTCTCTATAGCAGGACTGCCCCCATTAACAGGTTTCCTCCCAAAATGACTTATCATCCAAGAGCTAACTAAACAAGACATAATCCCAATAGCAACTTCAATCTCCCTCCTATCACTCCTAAGCCTATTCTTCTATCTTCGCCTAGCATACTGTGCAACAATCACACTACCCCCACACACCACCAACCACATTAAACAATGACATACTAACAAACCAACCAGCACCTTAATTGCCATCCTAATCACCATATCAACTGCACTCCTACCGGTTTCACCACTAATCACCACTATTATTTAAGAAACTTAGGATCACTTAAACCGAAGGCCTTCAAAGCCTTAAACAAGAGTTAAACCCTCTTAGTTTCTGCTAAGATCCGCAGGATGCTACCCCACATCTCCTGAATGCAACCCAGGTACTTTAATTAAGCTAGGACCTTACAACCCAACTAGGTAGATGGGCTTCGATCCCACAACAATATAGTTAACAGCTACATGCCCTAACCAACAGGCTTCTACCTAAGACTTCGGCGCAATCAATACGCATCTGCGAGTTTGCAACCCGCCGTGAATTTCACCACAAAGCCGATAAGAAGAGGAATTGAACCTCTGTAAAAAGGACTACAGCCTAACGCTTATACACTCAGCCATCTTACCTGTGACATTCATTAACCGATGATTATTCTCAACCAACCACAAAGATATCGGTACCCTATACCTAATTTTCGGCGCATGGGCCGGAATAGTGGGCACCTCACTAAGCCTTCTCATCCGAGCAGAACTAGGCCAACCAGGAGCCCTGCTCGGAGACGACCAAATCTACAACGTGATCGTTACAGCACATGCTTTCGTAATAATCTTCTTTATAGTTATACCAATTATGATCGGGGGCTTCGGCAACTGACTAGTCCCCCTAATAATTGGGGCCCCAGACATAGCATTCCCACGAATGAACAACATAAGCTTCTGACTTCTACCACCCTCTTTCCTCCTTCTCCTGGCTTCCTCCACAGTCGAGGCAGGAGCAGGTACGGGCTGAACAGTGTACCCCCCATTAGCCGGCAACTTAGCCCATGCTGGAGCTTCAGTTGACCTAGCCATCTTCTCCCTTCACCTAGCTGGAATCTCATCAATTCTGGGCGCAATCAACTTTATCACCACAGCAATTAACATAAAACCACCAGCCCTCTCCCAATACCAAACCCCCCTATTTGTCTGATCAGTACTTATCACAGCAGTCCTACTGCTTCTCTCCCTCCCTGTACTCGCTGCCGGAATCACTATACTACTAACCGACCGCAACCTAAATACCACTTTCTTTGACCCGGCAGGAGGAGGAGACCCAGTACTTTATCAACACCTATTCTGATTCTTCGGACACCCTGAAGTCTACATCCTCATTCTACCAGGATTCGGAATCATCTCCCACGTCGTAACCTACTACTCAGGAAAAAAAGAACCTTTCGGTTATATAGGAATGGTATGAGCTATACTTTCCATCGGGTTCCTAGGATTTATCGTTTGGGCCCACCATATATTCACAGTAGGCATGGACGTAGACACCCGAGCATACTTCACATCAGCCACTATAATCATCGCCATCCCAACTGGCATTAAAGTATTCAGCTGACTAGCAACACTCCACGGAGGCATTATCAAATGAGACCCACCCATACTATGGGCCCTAGGATTCATCTTCCTATTCACCATCGGGGGCCTAACAGGGATCGTTTTAGCAAACTCTTCACTAGACATTGCTCTGCACGATACCTACTATGTAGTAGCTCACTTCCACTATGTACTATCAATAGGAGCAGTATTCGCAATTCTAGCCGGATTCACACACTGATTCCCACTATTCACCGGGTACACTCTACATTCCACATGAGCCAAAATCCACTTCGGAGTAATATTTGTAGGCGTTAACCTCACCTTCTTCCCACAACACTTCCTTGGCCTAGCTGGCATGCCACGTCGATACTCAGACTACCCAGACGCCTACACACTATGAAACACCATCTCATCAGTAGGTTCCCTAATCTCTATAACAGCCGTAATCATGCTAGTATTCATCATCTGAGAAGCCTTCGCATCCAAACGCAAAGCTTTCCAACCAGAACTTACAAGCACAAATATCGAATGAATCTACGGTTGCCCACCCCCATTCCACACCTTTGAAGAACCAGCCTTTGTCCAAGTACAAGAAAGGAAGGACTCGAACCCTCATATGTTGGTTTCAAGCCAACCGCATAAAACCACTTATGCTTCTTTCTCATAGAGACGCTAGTATAAACGATTACATAGCCTTGTCAAGGCTATATTGCAGGTGAAAACCCTGTGCGCCTCAAAATATGGCCAACCACTCACAACTTAATTTCCAAGACGCCTCATCACCAATTATAGAAGAACTGATACAATTCCACGACCACGCCATAATAGTGGCCCTAGCCATCTGCAGCTTGGTCCTCTATCTACTGACTCTAATACTAACAGGTAAACTCTCATCAAATACAGTTGATGCACAGGCGATCGAACTAGTATGAACAATCCTACCAGCCATAGTACTAATCACCCTAGCCCTGCCATCCCTGCGCATCCTATACATGATGGATGAAGTCAACCAACCAGACCTCACTCTAAAAGCCATTGGACACCAATGGTACTGATCCTACGAGTACACCGACTTCAAAGACCTAACATTCGACTCCTACATAACACCAACATCAGAGCTCCCACTAGGACACTTTCGACTTCTAGAAGTAGACCACCGTGTTATCGTCCCAATAAACTCTACCATCCGAGTTATTGTCACCGCTGACGACGTCCTGCACTCATGAGCTGTACCAAGCCTAGGCGTCAAAACGGATGCAATCCCAGGACGACTAAACCAAACTTCCTTCCTAGCAAACCGACCAGGAGTATTCTACGGACAATGCTCAGAGATCTGCGGAGCAAACCACAGCTTCATACCAATCGTAGTAGAGTCCACACCACTTGACAACTTCGAAAACTGATCTTCTCTACTATCTTCCTAATCATTAAGAAGCTATGAAACAGCGTTAGCCTTTTAAGCTAGAGAAAGAGGGACGCTAACCCTCCTTAATGACATGCCACAACTCAACCCAAATCCATGATTTTTTATCATACTAACCTCATGACTAACATTTTCAATAATCATCCAACCTAAAATCCTATCCATAACATCCCCAAACCCACCACTCAACAAGACCACTACCACCACCCCTACTACCCCATGAACTTGACCATGAACCTAAGTTTCTTCGACCAATTCTCAAGTCCATCCCTACTGGGCATTCCACTAATCCTCATCTCAATCACTTTCCCAGCCCTACTACTACCGTCACAAAACAACCGCTGGGTGACGAGCCGTCTATCCACCCTACAACTATGAGCGGTCAACCTCATCACAAAGCAACTAATAATACCACTGAACAAAAAAGGACACAAATGAGCCCTAATCCTAACCTCATTAATGGTATTCCTCCTACTAATCAACCTTCTAGGCCTATTGCCCTACACATTCACTCCAACCACCCAACTATCCATGAGCCTAGCCCTAGCCTTCCCACTATGACTAGCCACCCTCCTCACAGGGTTACGCAACCAACCTTCAACTACCCTAGGGCACCTGCTACCAGAAGGCACTCCAACACCGCTGATCCCAGCACTGGTCTTAATTGAAACAACAAGCCTTCTAATTCGTCCTATTGCGCTAGGAGTACGACTAACAGCCAACCTCACAGCAGGACACCTTTTAATCCAACTTATTTCTACCGCCACGATCGCCTTACTATCGACCATACCTATGGTCTCCCTACTAACATTCCTAATCCTGCTGCTACTAACCATCCTGGAAGTAGCCGTAGCCATGATCCAGGCCTACGTCTTTGTCCTCCTACTCAGCCTCTACCTCCAAGAAAACATCTAACACAATGGCACACCAAGCACACTCCTACCACATAGTAGATCCAAGCCCATGACCCATCTTCGGAGCAGCCGCCGCCCTACTAACCACGTCCGGCCTAACCATATGATTCCACTACCACTCCCCACAACTACTTGCCATTGGCCTATTATCAACCACCCTAGTCATATTCCAATGATGACGAGACATTGTACGCGAAAGCACATTCCAAGGTCACCACACTCCCACCGTCCAAAAAGGGCTACGATACGGCATAGTCCTGTTCATCACATCAGAAGCTTTCTTCTTCCTAGGCTTCTTCTGAGCCTTCTTCCACTCAAGCCTAGCCCCAACCCCAGAACTAGGAGGACAATGACCACCAGCAGGAATCAAACCCTTGAACCCCATAGAAGTACCGCTACTAAACACTGCCATCCTACTAGCTTCAGGAATCACCGTCACATGAGCCCATCACGCTATCATAGAGGCCCGCCGAAAACAAGCAATCTATGCTCTCACCTTAACTGTCCTCCTAGGATTCTACTTTACCGCACTACAAGCCATAGAATACTACGAAGCTCCCTTCTCCATCGCAGACGGAGTATACGGGTCTACCTTCTTCGTAGCCACTGGATTTCACGGCCTACACGTAATCATTGGCTCCACATTCCTCCTAATCTGCCTCCTACGCCTCATTAAATTCCACTTTACACCAAACCATCACTTTGGTTTCGAAGCAGCAGCCTGATACTGACACTTTGTAGACGTCGTATGACTATTCCTATATATCTCTATTTACTGATGAGGATCCTGCTCTTCTAGTATACTAATTACAATCGACTTCCAATCCTTAAAATCTGGTTCAAACCCAGAGAAGAGCAATAAACATAATCACATTTATAATCACCCTATCCATAACCCTAAGCATCGCCCTAACCATACTAAACCTATGACTGGCCCAAACGAACCCAGACTCAGAAAAACTATCCCCATACGAATGCGGCTTTGACCCATTAGGATCCGCTCGACTACCATTCTCCATTCGATTCTTCCTAGTAGCAATCCTATTCCTACTGTTCGACCTAGAAATTGCCCTACTCCTACCTCTTCCATGAGCCACCCAACTCCAAGCCCCAACCACTACACTAACATGAGCCTCAGTCCTTATCCTACTCCTCACCCTAGGTCTAGTGTACGAATGAACCCAAGGAGGGCTAGAATGGGCCGAATAACAGAAAGTTAGTCTAACCAAGACAGTTGATTTCGACTCAACAGATTATAGCCACAACCCTATAACTTTCTTAATGACCCTCCTACACCTAAGCTTCTACTCAGCCTTCTCCCTAAGCGCCTTAGGCCTAGCCTTCCACCGAACCCACCTAATCTCAGCCTTACTATGCTTAGAGGGCATGATATTGTCTATATATGTAGCCCTGTCAATATGACCCATCCAAACACAAATAACATCCGCCACCATACTACCAATACTTATACTAACATTCTCAGCCTGCGAAGCAGGAACGGGGCTCGCCCTACTAGTAGCCTCAACACGCACCCACGGTTCAGACCACCTCCACAACTTTAACCTCCTAAAATGCTAAAAATCATCATACCAACTATTATACTCCTTCCCATGACCATATCCTCACCCAGCAAGTACCTTTGGGCTAATACCACAACACACAGCATATTAATTGCCGCCATTAGCCTACAGCTATTCACCCCAACATACTACCCAAACAAAAACCTATCTCACTGGACTGCTATCGACCAAATCTCTTCACCACTACTAGTCCTATCATGTTGACTCCTGCCTCTGATGCTAATGGCAAGTCAAAACCATCTAGAACAAGAACCAACCAACCGCAAACGAATCTTCATCACAACAATCATTCTAGCTCAACTATTCATCCTATCAGCCTTCTCAGCCTCGGAACTCATACTATTCTACATTGCTTTTGAAGCAACCCTAATCCCCACATTAATCCTCATCACCCGATGAGGAAACCAACCAGAACGACTTAAAGCCGGAATCTACCTACTGTTCTACACGCTTGCCAGCTCACTCCCCCTACTAATCGCCATCCTGCACCTACACAACCAAACTGGCACATTATACTTCCCAATACTTAAACTATCCCACCCAACCATCACACACTCCTGAACGGGCCTAGCAGCCAGCTTAGCCCTTCTCGTAGCATTCATGGTCAAAGCTCCACTATACGGACTACACCTATGACTGCCTAAAGCTCATGTAGAGGCCCCAATTGCCGGCTCAATGCTTCTCGCAGCCCTGCTCTTAAAACTGGGAGGCTACGGCATCATACGAGTCACTATCCTAGTAAACCCATCCCTAAACAACCTGCACTACCCATTCATCACCCTCTCTCTATGGGGAGCGCTCATAACTAGTGCCATCTGCCTACGACAAATCGACCTAAAGTCACTAATCGCTTACTCATCAGTAAGCCACATAGGCCTTGTCATCGCCGCAACTATAATCCAAACCCAATGAGCATTCTCAGGAGCAATGATCCTAATAATTTCACACGGACTAACCCATCCATACTATTCTGCCTAGCCAACACAAACTACGAACGCACCCACAGCCGAATTCTACTACTAACACGAGGCATCCAGCCCCTACTCCCATTAATAGCCATCTGATGACTTTTAGCCAACCTAACAAACATGGCACTACCCCCCACAACTAACCTTATAGCAGAACTAACCATTGTAATCGCCCTGTTCAACTGATCCTCCCTAACAATCATCCTAACAGGCATTGCAATCCTCCTAACTGCCTCATACACCCTATACATACTAACAATGACACAACGAGGAGCACTCCCATCCCACATCACATCAATCCAAAACTCCTCCACACGAGAGCATCTTCTTATAGCCCTACACATAATCCCAATAGCCCTCCTCATCTTAAAGCCAGAGCTAATCTCCGGCATCCCAGTATGCAAGTATAGTTTCAACCCAAACATTAGACCGTGACTCTAAAGATAGAAGTTAAAACCTTCTTACCTGCCGAGGGGAGGTTTAACCAACAAGAACTGCTAATTCTTGCATCTGAGTCTAAAACCTCAGCCCCCTTACTTTCAAAGGATAATAGCAATCCAATGGTCTTAGGAACCACGTATCTTGGTGCAAATCCAAGTGAAAGTAATGGACCTACCACTAACCCTAAACACATTCACACTATTAACCCTAACAACCCTAACTACTCCAATCATTTTCCCACTATTATCAGACAGCCTCAAAAACACTCCCAACACCATCACACAAACAGTCAAAGCCTCATTTCTAATCAGCTTAGTCCCAATAACAATCCACATCCACTCAGGTATGGAAGGCCTGGTCTCCTCATGAGAATGAAAATTCATCATAAACTTCAAAATCCCAATCAGCCTTAAACTAGACTTTTACTCCCTTACATTCTTCCCAATTGCCCTATTCGTGTCATGGTCAATCCTGCAATTCGCAACATGATACATGGCCTCAGACCCACACATCACAAAATTCTTCACCTTCCTCCTACTGTTCCTAATTACCATGCTAATCCTAATCATCGCCAATAACCTATTTGTCCTGTTCATTGGATGAGAAGGAGTAGGGATCATATCCTTCCTCCTGATCAGCTGATGACACGGACGAGCAGAAGCCAACACCGCCGCCCTACAAGCAGTGCTTTACAACCGAATCGGAGACATTGGCCTCATCCTTTGCATAGCATGACTAGCCTATACCATAAACACCTGAGAACTCCAACAATTCCCCTCCACTTCACAGACCCCAACCTTACCCCTCCTAGGGCTGATCCTGGCAGCAACAGGCAAATCCGCTCAATTTGGATTACACCCATGACTCCCATCCGCAATAGAAGGCCCAACCCCAGTCTCAGCCTTACTACACTCAAGCACTATAGTAGTGGCCGGAATCTTCCTACTAATCCGAACCCACCCACTATTCCACAACAACCAAACAGCCCTCTCTCTCTGCCTTTGCCTGGGAGCCCTCTCCACCCTATTTGCAGCCACATGTGCCCTCACACAGAACGACATCAAAAAAATTATCGCCTTCTCCACCTCAAGTCAGCTAGGCCTAATAATAGTCACTATTGGATTAAACCTTCCACAACTAGCCTTCCTACACATCTCAACCCACGCATTCTTCAAGGCCATGCTATTCCTCTGCTCAGGCTCCATCATCCACAGCCTCAACGGAGAACAAGACATCCGAAAAATAGGAGGCCTCCAAAAAATGCTCCCAACAACCACCTCATGTCTCACTATCGGTAACCTAGCACTAATAGGAACCCCATTCCTAGCAGGATTTTACTCAAAGGACCAAATCATCGAAAACCTAAACACCTCATACCTAAACTCATGAGCCCTGCTCCTAACCCTGCTAGCCACATCATTCACCGCGGTCTATACAATCCGCATGACCGTTCTAGTCCAAAGCGGCTTCACCCGAATCCCTCCCCTAACCTCAATAAACGAAAACAACCCTGCAGTAATCCGCCCAATCACCCGACTAGCACTAGGAAGCATCACAGCTGGTTTAATCATTACCTCATACATCCTACCAACAAAAACACCACCCACAACCATACCCACATCAATCAAAATAACGGCCCTAGTAGTAACAGCCCTAGGAATCGCCCTAGCACTCGAACTATCAAAAATAGCCCAAACCCTAATCCTGACCAAACAAAACCCATTCTACAACTTCTCAATCTCCCTAGGCTATTTCAACCTACTAACCCACCGATCAAGCGTAACAAACCTATTATCAGGAGGACAAAACATCGCCTCACACCTCATAGACCTTTCCTGATACAAGCTATTAGGCCCAGAAGGCCTAGCCAATATGCAGTCAACAACATCCAAAACCGCTACCACATTCCACCAAGGCCTAATCAAAGCCTACCTAGGGTCCTTTGCCCTATCCATCCTAATCATCATTATTTCCACATACAGAAAACTTAATGGCCCCAAATCTTCGTAAAAACCACCCCCTACTAAAAGTCATCAACGACGCCCTAATTGACCTACCAACACCATCAAATATCTCATCATGATGAAACTTTGGATCCCTACTGGGTGTTTGCCTAGCCACACAAATCGTCACAGGACTACTGCTAGCCATACACTACACAGCAGACACCTCCCTAGCCTTCTCCTCCGTCACCCACATATGCCGAGACGTCCAATTCGGCTGACTAATCCGAAACCTCCACGCAAACGGAGCTTCATTCTTCTTCATCTGCATCTACCTTCACATCGGCCGAGGCTTCTACTACGGCTCATACTTAAACAAAGAAACCTGAAACGTAGGGGTCATCCTCCTACTCACCCTCATAGCAA
Source organism: Prinia subflava (assembly GCF_021018805.1). NCBI lineage: Eukaryota > Metazoa > Chordata > Aves > Passeriformes > Cisticolidae > Prinia > Prinia subflava. The sequence continues at coordinate 13,095 of NW_026960830.1, read as the reverse complement.
CAGCCTTCGTAGGATACGTCCTGCCATGAGGACAAATATCATTCTGAGGAGCCACAGTCATCACGAACCTATTCTCAGCCATCCCCTACATCGGACAAACACTAGTTGAATGAGCATGAGGCGGATTCTCAGTAGACAACCCCACACTCACTCGATTCTTCGCTATCCACTTCCTACTACCATTCGTCATTGTAGGATTAACACTAGTCCACCTCACCCTCCTACACGAAACCGGATCAAACAATCCACTAGGTATCCCATCAGACTGCGACAAAATCCCATTCCACCCCTACTACTCCACAAAAGACATCGTAGGGTTCGCACTAATATTTATCCCCCTCGCCAGCCTAGCTCTATTCTTACCCAACCTGCTAGGAGACCCAGAAAACTTCACACCAGCCAACCCACTAGCCACACCCCCTCACATCAAACCCGAATGATACTTCCTATTCGCCTACGCCATCCTACGATCCATCCCAAACAAACTAGGAGGAGTCCTGGCCCTAGCCGCCTCCGTCCTAGTACTATTTCTCATGCCCCTCCTGCACACATCCAAACTACGTTCAATAACATTCCGCCCACTGTCACAAATTCTGTTTTGAACACTAGTAGCAAACCTTCTAGTACTAACCTGAGTAGGCAGCCAGCCAGTTGAACACCCATTCATCATCATTGGCCAACTAGCCTCATTTACCTACTTCACTATCATTCTAGTCCTCTTCCCAATTGTTTCCATCGTAGAAAACAAAATACTCAAACTCTAATACTCTAATAGTTTATTAAAACATTGGTCTTGTAAGCCAAAGATTGAAGACTCAACCTCTTCTTAGAGTTTCCCCCCCCCCCCCTCCAAAAATTTTCGGCCGCGCCGGAAAGAATTAAAGAAAAGGGCCCCTCCAAAAATTTTCGGCCGCGCCGGAAAGAATTAAAGAAAAGGGCCCCTCCAAAAATTTTCGGCCGCGCCGGAAAGAATTAAAGAAAAGGGCCCCTCCAAAAATTTTCGGCCGCGCCGGAAAGAATTAAAGAAAAGGGCCCCTCCAAAAATTTTCGGCCGCGCCGGAAAGAATTAAAGAAAAGGGCCCCTCCAAAAATTTTCGGCCGCGCCGGAAAGAATTAAAGAAAAGGGCCCCTCCAAAAATTTTCGGCCGCGCCGGAAAAAAATTAAAGAAAAGGCCCCCCCCCCCCTTACCCCCCCCCGCGGCTTTTTCATATTACTTAAGGTATGTATTGCGCCACATTAATTTATTATCCCCATCAGGCACTACATTAATGTAGGATATTCCACCCAAAGACCAACCTCACCTCCAACCCCCGCCCAACATTTTCTCCAAATAGATAATGTGCGAGCAGTCACACCACCCCCCCATTTTTGCTTCAGGTACCATCACACCCAGCTAACCCGACCAACATCACACTACAAGCGTCACCCGAGATCGACAGTCTCTACAACGTACCTAACAACCAGCCCCGGATACGAGGGAATGTCCCAGCGCACCTTTGAATTCACGAGGTCATACAATTCGCCCACCTCCTAAAGCAAGCCTCTCGACCAACAGCTTTCAAGCGCTCACAAGCCAGAGAACCTGGTTATCTATTAACCGTGCTCCTCACGAGAACCGAGCTACTCAACGTCAGTTATACCCACGTCCCTTGTCTTGAGCCCATACTTTCCCTCTTACCCTCGAGGCCCTACTTGCTCTTTTGCGCCACCCGTGGTAACTTCAGGACCATAAACTGCCTCGCCCTCTCTACTTGCTCTTCACAGATACAAGTGCTGGGGATGGACGCTCCTCATTTCCTCTCGTTATCGCGACATTTCCTTTCTCTTTCTCTTCTCTTCTTCTGGGGGCGTCTTCAATATGCCCTTCCAGTGCGTAGCAGGAGATATCTTCCTCTTGACGTGAGCATCACATTACCGGCGAGCTACCTGCCGACCACCTGTAAGCCCATAGTGTCATGGTTGAAGGATAAGGTCGTCGCAAACTTGACACTGATGCACTTTAGCCTCATTCATGAAACCCGCGCTTTTTACCTCTTAAGCCATTGAATAATGCAATGGTCACCGGACATAACTATTTTATTCTCACTTTGCTGAGACTTATACCTAAACCCATCATTTCACCCCCAAAATTTATTCACTTCATTTTTTATCGTGTAATTTTCATCAAAACAAACAAATAATTAACTATATATCCCTATATTATTCATGCAACCAAATTACACACCCCCCCACAACCTCAGAAAGAAAGGAATTAAACCTCCATCACCAACTCCCAAAGCTGGCATTTTAGACTAAACTACTTTCTGACACAACCCTAGACAGCCCGAATAGCCCCCCGAGACAACCCCCGCACAAGCTCTAGAACCACAAACAAAGTTAACAACAACCCCCATCCACCCACCAAGAACAACCCAACCCCACACGAATAAAACATAGCCACCCCACTAAAATCCAACCGTCCTACCAATAAACCACCACTATCAACCGTCCCCCCATCAACTAAAACCACAGAAGTACCTAGCACAACAGCACCAGCTCCAACAACTAACCCAATCCCCAATCCATACCCAACAACCCCCCAATCTACCCAAGCCTCAGGATAAGGATCCGCCGCCAATGAAACCGAATAAACAAACACCACCAACATCCCCCCCAAATACACTATAACAAGCACCAAAGACATGAAAGAAGCACCCAAACTAACCAACCAACCACAGCCAGCAATAGACGCCACGACCAACCCAACCACTCCATAATAAGGGGATGGATTAGAAGCAACCGCCAGCCCACCCAGAACAAAACAAAGCCCTATAAACAGAACAAACTTCATCATAATTCCCGCCCAGCCTCTACCTGGGATCTGCAGCCTGAAAAACTGCCGTTATCCTTTAACTACAGGAACTACTCCATTCAACATCACCACCAACATCACTTTTTATACTTCATTTTCACCATACCAACTATTCCCCCCCCCCCCCTTACCCCCCCCGCGGCTTTTTCATATTACTTAAGGTATGTATTGCGCCACATTAATTTATTATCCCCATCAGGCACTACATTAATGTAGGATATTCCACCCAAAGACCAACCTCACCTCCAACCCCCGCCCAACATTTTCTCCAAATAGATAATGTGCGAGCAGTCACACCACCCCCCCATTTTTGCTTCAGGTACCATCACACCCAGCTAACCCGACCAACATCACACTACAAGCGTCACCCGAGATCGACAGTCTCTACAACGTACCTAACAACCAGCCCCGGATACGAGGGAATGTCCCAGCGCACCTTTGAATTCACGAGGTCATACAATTCGCCCACCTCCTAAAGCAAGCCTCTCGACCAACAGCTTTCAAGCGCTCACAAGCCAGAGAACCTGGTTATCTATTAACCGTGCTCCTCACGAGAACCGAGCTACTCAACGTCAGTTATACCCACGTCCCTTGTCTTGAGCCCATACTTTCCCTCTTACCCTCGAGGCCCTACTTGCTCTTTTGCGCCACCCGTGGTAACTTCAGGACCATAAACTGCCTCGCCCTCTCTACTTGCTCTTCACAGATACAAGTGCTGGGGATGGACGCTCCTCATTTCCTCTCGTTATCGCGACATTTCCTTTCTCTTTCTCTTCTCTTCTTCTGGGGGCGTCTTCAATATGCCCTTCCAGTGCGTAGCAGGAGATATCTTCCTCTTGACGTGAGCATCACATTACCGGCGAGCTACCTGCCGACCACCTGTAAGCCCATAGTGTCATGGTTGAAGGATAAGGTCGTCGCAAACTTGACACTGATGCACTTTAGCCTCATTCATGAAACCCGCGCTTTTTACCTCTTAAGCCATTGAATAATGCAATGGTCACCGGACATAACTATTTTATTCTCACTTTGCTGAGACTTATACCTAAACCCATCATTTCACACCCCAAAATTTATTCACTTCATTTTTTATCGTGTAATTTTCATCAAAACAAACAAATAATTAACTATATATCCCTATATTATTCATGCAACCAAATTACACACCCACCACTACGACACTTAACCCAAACTTACCTGCCTTTTTTTGGACAAAAAACCAAACAAAAACAACACATCACCACTCACCAAACCAAACCCACCTAAGTCTTTGTAGCTTACAAAAAGCATGACACTGAAGATGTCAAGACGGCAGCCACACGCACCCAAAGACAAAAGACTTAGTCCTAACCTTACTGTTGGTTGTTGCTAAATATATACATGCAAGTATCCGCGCTCCAGTGTAGATGCCCTGGGTACCCTAAATTTAGGTCGACAGGAGCGGGTATCAGGCACACCCATCACCGTAGCCCAAAACGCCTTGCAATTGCCACACCCCCACGGGTATTCAGCAGTAATTAATATTAAGCAATGAGTGCAAACTTGACTTAGTTATAGCAAGCTAAGGGTCGGTAAATCCTGTGCCAGCCACCGCGGTCATACAGGAGACCCAAATCAACATTACTTAACGGCGTAAAGAGTGGTCACATGTTATCCAAGTAGCTAAGATTAAAAGGCAGCTGAGCCGTAGAAAGCCAAAGATGCCCATAAGGCCCCTACTTAAAGAAGATCTTAGAACAACGATTTATTGAAGCCCACGAAAGCCAGGGCCCAAACTGGGATTAGATACCCCACTATGCCTGGCCCTAAATCTTGATGCTCGATCTTACCGGAGCATCCGCCCGAGAACTACGAGCACAAACGCTTAAAACTCTAAGGACTTGGCGGTGCCCCAAACCCACCTAGAGGAGCCTGTTCTATAATCGATGATCCACGATACACCTTACCATTCCTTGCAACAGTTCAGCCTATATACCGCCGTCGCCAGCCCACCCACCCTGAAGGACCAACAGTGGACGCAATAGCCCTACAACGCTAATACGACAGGTCAAGGTATAGCCTATGGAATGGGAGCAATGGGCTACATTTTCTAGACTAGAACATACGGCAAAGGGACATGAAACTATCCCTGGAAGGCGGATTTAGCAGTAAAGAGAGACAATCGAGCCCTCTTTAAGCCGGCTCTGGGACACGTACATACCGCCCGTCACCCTCCTCAAAAGCGACCCCCCCCCCCCATAAATTAATAAGTTGATCAGCCAAAGAGGAGGTAAGTCGTAACAAGGTAAGTGTACCGGAAGGTGCACTTAGAACACCAAGACGTAGCCTTAAATTAAAGCACTCAGCTTACACCTGAGAGATATCTGCTAACATCAGATCGTCTTGAATGCCAAACTCTAGCCCAACCTACATGACCCGGAATAACAAAGCTACTTCCAACACCCAACTAAAGCATTTATTAGTCCCAGTATAGGCGATAGAAAAGACACCATTGGAGCGATAGAGACCACGTACCGTAAGGGAAAGATGAAATAGCAATGAAAACTAAGCTAAAAACAGCAAAGATCAACCCTTGTACCTTTTGCATCATGGTCTAGCAAGAAAAACCAAGCAAAATGAATTTAAGTTTGCCACCCCGAAACCCAAGCGAGCTACTTGCGAGCAGCTATTATGAGCGAACCCGTCTCTGTTGCAAAAGAGTGGGATGACTTGCTAGTAGAGGTGAAAAGCCAATCGAGCTGGGTGATAGCTGGTTGCCTGTGAAATGAATCTTAGTTCACTCTTAATTCTTCTCCAAGGAACCTACAAACCCCAATGAAGCGAATTAAGGGCTATTTAAAGGAGGTACAGCTCCTTTAAAAAAGAATACAATCTCCACGAGCGGATAAACAACAAACCTGCAAAACCTACTGTGGGCCTTTAAGCAGCCATCAACAAAGAGTGCGTTAAAGCTCTGCACCTTAAAAATATAAAAACCACGTGACTCCCTCCCCACTAACGGGCTAACCTATAGAACAATAGGAGAATTAATGCTAGAATGAGTAACCAGGGTCCTCCCTCTTAGACGCAAGCTTACATCAGTACATTATTAACAAGCCACCAATATACGACAAATCAAACAAGCAGAGTATTAAACACTTTGTTAACCCGACATAGGAGCGTCCATTAAGAAAGATTAAAACCTGTAAAAGGAACTAGGCAAACCCGTCAAGGCCCGACTGTTTACCAAAAACATAGCCTTCAGCCAACCCACAGACAAGTATTGAAGGTGATGCCTGCCCGGTGACTATGTTCAACGGCCGCGGTATCCTAACCGTGCAAAGGTAGCGCAATCAATTGTCCCATAAATCGGGACCCGTATGAATGGCTAAACGAGGTCTTAACTGTCTCTTACAGGCAATCGGTGAAATTGATCTCCCTGTGCAAAAGCAGGGATAAACCCATAAGACGAGAAGACCCTGTGGAACTTTAAAAACAGCAACCACCCCAAAATACATACACCCCCACCCCGGGCTTACTTATCCATTGGGACGATGGTCTGCATTTTTTCGGTTGGGGCGACCTTGGAGCAAAACAAAACCTCCAAACATGGGACAACACCTCCAGACTAAGAGCCACTACTCAAAGTGCTAATAGCCACCAGATCCAATATAATTGATCAATGGACCAAGCTACCCCAGGGATAACAGCGCAATCTCCTCCGAGAGTCCATATCGACGGGGAGGTTTACGACCTCGATGTTGGATCAGGACATCCTAGTGGTGCAGCCGCTACTAAGGGTTCGTTTGTTCAACGATTAACAGTCCTACGTGATCTGAGTTCAGACCGGAGTAATCCAGGTCGGTTTCTATCTATGAACAACTCTTCCCAGTACGAAAGGATAGGAAAAGTGGGGCCAATACCACAAGCAAGCCCCCGCCTTAAGTAATGAAACCAACTAAATTACGAAAAGCTATCACACCCACCCACGTCCTAGAAAAGGACAAGCTAGCGTGGCAGAGCTCGGCAAATGCAAAAGGCTTAAGTCCTTTAACTCAGAGGTTCAAATCCTCTCCCTAGCTTACCAACCCCCATATGACCAACTACCCACTTCTAACCAGCCTAATCATAGCCACTTCCTATGCCCTCCCCATTCTAATTGCAGTAGCCTTCCTCACACTAGTAGAACGTAAAATCCTAAGTTACATGCAAGGACGAAAGGGCCCAAATGTCGTAGGCCCATTCGGACTACTACAACCCTTGGCAGACGGGGTGAAACTATTCATCAAAGAACCGATCCGCCCATCAACATCTTCCCCAATCCTATTCACCACAACTCCAATACTAGCCCTTCTCCTAGCGATTTCAATTTGAACCCCACTCCCACTACCATTCTCTCTCGCAGACCTCAACCTAGGCCTACTCTTTCTCCTAGCCATATCTAGCCTAGCCGTATACTCTATTCTATGATCAGGATGAGCCTCCAACTCAAAATATGCCCTAATTGGAGCACTACGAGCAGTAGCCCAAACCATCTCGTATGAAGTCACCCTAGCAATTATCCTACTCTCCATCATCCTACTCAGCGGAAATTACAACCTAAGCACTCTCGCAACCACCCAAGAACCCCTGTACCTTATCTTCTCATGCTGGCCACTAGCCATAATATGATACGTATCCACACTAGCCGAGACAAACCGAGCCCCATTTGACCTTACAGAGGGGGAGTCAGAACTAGTCTCTGGCTTCAACGTGGAATATGCAGCAGGACCATTCGCTTTATTCTTCCTAGCCGAATACGCCAACATCATGCTAATAAACACACTAACTACCATCTTATTCTTCAACCCAAGCTTCCTAAACCCTCCGCAAGAACTATTCCCTGTGATTCTAGCCACAAAAGTCCTCCTACTATCTGCTGGTTTCCTATGAGTCCGTGCTTCATATCCGCGCTTCCGATACGACCAGCTAATACACCTTCTATGAAAAAACTTCCTCCCACTCACACTGGCGATATGCTTGTGACACACCAGCATATCAATCTGTTACGCTGGACTTCCCCCCTACCTAAGAACCATAAAAGGAAATGTGCCTGAACGTCCCAAAGGGTCACTATGATAAAGTGAACATAGAGGTATACCAGCCCTCTCATTTCCTAACTTAGAAAAACAGGAATCGAACCTGCACTAAAGGGATCAAAACCCTCCATACTCCCATTATATTACTTTCTAGTAGGGTCAGCTAACAAAGCTATCGGGCCCATACCCCGAAAATGATGGTTTAACCCCTTCCCCTACTAATGAACCCACAAGCAAAATTAATTTTCGCAATCAGCCTGTTTATAGGGACTGCCATCACAATCTCGAGCAACCACTGAATAATAGCCTGGGCCGGCCTTGAAATCAACACCCTAGCAATCCTGCCACTGATCTCAAAATCCCACCATCCACGAGCCATTGAAGCCGCAACCAAGTACTTCCTTACCCAAGCAACTGCCTCCGCACTAGTCTTATTTTCCAGCATAACCAATGCATGGCACACCGGACAATGGGACATCACCCAACTAACCCATCCAATATCGTGCCTCATCCTAACCTCCGCCCTAGCAATAAAACTAGGACTAGTCCCATTTCATTTCTGATTCCCAGAAGTCCTCCAAGGGTCCCCACTTACCACAGGCCTCCTCCTATCAACAATGATAAAATTACCCCCTATCTCACTGCTATTCATAACATCACCCTCACTAAACCCTACTCTGCTAGCCTGCATAGCAATCATATCTGCCGCTCTGGGAGGATGAATAGGACTAAACCAAACACAAATCCGAAAAATCCTAGCCTTCTCCTCCATCTCCCATCTAGGATGGATAACAATCATTATCTCGTACAACCCTAAACTAACCTTACTTAATTTTTACCTCTACACACTAATAACAATAGCAGTATTCCTAACTTTAAACACAATTAAAGTCTCAAAACTATCAACCCTAATAACTGCATGGACAAAGGTACCAGCACTAAACGCCATACTACTACTAACAATACTCTCTATAGCAGGACTGCCCCCATTAACAGGTTTCCTCCCAAAATGACTTATCATCCAAGAGCTAACTAAACAAGACATAATCCCAATAGCAACTTCAATCTCCCTCCTATCACTCCTAAGCCTATTCTTCTATCTTCGCCTAGCATACTGTGCAACAATCACACTACCCCCACACACCACCAACCACATTAAACAATGACATACTAACAAACCAACCAGCACCTTAATTGCCATCCTAATCACCATATCAACTGCACTCCTACCGGTTTCACCACTAATCACCACTATTATTTAAGAAACTTAGGATCACTTAAACCGAAGGCCTTCAAAGCCTTAAACAAGAGTTAAACCCTCTTAGTTTCTGCTAAGATCCGCAGGATGCTACCCCACATCTCCTGAATGCAACCCAGGTACTTTAATTAAGCTAGGACCTTACAACCCAACTAGGTAGATGGGCTTCGATCCCACAACAATATAGTTAACAGCTACATGCCCTAACCAACAGGCTTCTACCTAAGACTTCGGCGCAATCAATACGCATCTGCGAGTTTGCAACCCGCCGTGAATTTCACCACAAAGCCGATAAGAAGAGGAATTGAACCTCTGTAAAAAGGACTACAGCCTAACGCTTATACACTCAGCCATCTTACCTGTGACATTCATTAACCGATGATTATTCTCAACCAACCACAAAGATATCGGTACCCTATACCTAATTTTCGGCGCATGGGCCGGAATAGTGGGCACCTCACTAAGCCTTCTCATCCGAGCAGAACTAGGCCAACCAGGAGCCCTGCTCGGAGACGACCAAATCTACAACGTGATCGTTACAGCACATGCTTTCGTAATAATCTTCTTTATAGTTATACCAATTATGATCGGGGGCTTCGGCAACTGACTAGTCCCCCTAATAATTGGGGCCCCAGACATAGCATTCCCACGAATGAACAACATAAGCTTCTGACTTCTACCACCCTCTTTCCTCCTTCTCCTGGCTTCCTCCACAGTCGAGGCAGGAGCAGGTACGGGCTGAACAGTGTACCCCCCATTAGCCGGCAACTTAGCCCATGCTGGAGCTTCAGTTGACCTAGCCATCTTCTCCCTTCACCTAGCTGGAATCTCATCAATTCTGGGCGCAATCAACTTTATCACCACAGCAATTAACATAAAACCACCAGCCCTCTCCCAATACCAAACCCCCCTATTTGTCTGATCAGTACTTATCACAGCAGTCCTACTGCTTCTCTCCCTCCCTGTACTCGCTGCCGGAATCACTATACTACTAACCGACCGCAACCTAAATACCACTTTCTTTGACCCGGCAGGAGGAGGAGACCCAGTACTTTATCAACACCTATTCTGATTCTTCGGACACCCTGAAGTCTACATCCTCATTCTACCAGGATTCGGAATCATCTCCCACGTCGTAACCTACTACTCAGGAAAAAAAGAACCTTTCGGTTATATAGGAATGGTATGAGCTATACTTTCCATCGGGTTCCTAGGATTTATCGTTTGGGCCCACCATATATTCACAGTAGGCATGGACGTAGACACCCGAGCATACTTCACATCAGCCACTATAATCATCGCCATCCCAACTGGCATTAAAGTATTCAGCTGACTAGCAACACTCCACGGAGGCATTATCAAATGAGACCCACCCATACTATGGGCCCTAGGATTCATCTTCCTATTCACCATCGGGGGCCTAACAGGGATCGTTTTAGCAAACTCTTCACTAGACATTGCTCTGCACGATACCTACTATGTAGTAGCTCACTTCCACTATGTACTATCAATAGGAGCAGTATTCGCAATTCTAGCCGGATTCACACACTGATTCCCACTATTCACCGGGTACACTCTACATTCCACATGAGCCAAAATCCACTTCGGAGTAATATTTGTAGGCGTTAACCTCACCTTCTTCCCACAACACTTCCTTGGCCTAGCTGGCATGCCACGTCGATACTCAGACTACCCAGACGCCTACACACTATGAAACACCATCTCATCAGTAGGTTCCCTAATCTCTATAACAGCCGTAATCATGCTAGTATTCATCATCTGAGAAGCCTTCGCATCCAAACGCAAAGCTTTCCAACCAGAACTTACAAGCACAAATATCGAATGAATCTACGGTTGCCCACCCCCATTCCACACCTTTGAAGAACCAGCCTTTGTCCAAGTACAAGAAAGGAAGGACTCGAACCCTCATATGTTGGTTTCAAGCCAACCGCATAAAACCACTTATGCTTCTTTCTCATAGAGACGCTAGTAAAACGATTACATAGCCTTGTCAAGGCTATATTGCAGGTGAAAACCCTGTGCGCCTCAAAATATGGCCAACCACTCACAACTTAATTTCCAAGACGCCTCATCACCAATTATAGAAGAACTGATACAATTCCACGACCACGCCATAATAGTGGCCCTAGCCATCTGCAGCTTGGTCCTCTATCTACTGACTCTAATACTAACAGGTAAACTCTCATCAAATACAGTTGATGCACAGGCGATCGAACTAGTATGAACAATCCTACCAGCCATAGTACTAATCACCCTAGCCCTGCCATCCCTGCGCATCCTATACATGATGGATGAAGTCAACCAACCAGACCTCACTCTAAAAGCCATTGGACACCAATGGTACTGATCCTACGAGTACACCGACTTCAAAGACCTAACATTCGACTCCTACATAACACCAACATCAGAGCTCCCACTAGGACACTTTCGACTTCTAGAAGTAGACCACCGTGTTATCGTCCCAATAAACTCTACCATCCGAGTTATTGTCACCGCTGACGACGTCCTGCACTCATGAGCTGTACCAAGCCTAGGCGTCAAAACGGATGCAATCCCAGGACGACTAAACCAAACTTCCTTCCTAGCAAACCGACCAGGAGTATTCTACGGACAATGCTCAGAGATCTGCGGAGCAAACCACAGCTTCATACCAATCGTAGTAGAGTCCACACCACTTGACAACTTCGAAAACTGATCTTCTCTACTATCTTCCTAATCATTAAGAAGCTATGAAACAGCGTTAGCCTTTTAAGCTAGAGAAAGAGGGACGCTAACCCTCCTTAATGACATGCCACAACTCAACCCAAATCCATGATTTTTTATCATACTAACCTCATGACTAACATTTTCAATAATCATCCAACCTAAAATCCTATCCATAACATCCCCAAACCCACCACTCAACAAGACCACTACCACCACCCCTACTACCCCATGAACTTGACCATGAACCTAAGTTTCTTCGACCAATTCTCAAGTCCATCCCTACTGGGCATTCCACTAATCCTCATCTCAATCACTTTCCCAGCCCTACTACTACCGTCACAAAACAACCGCTGGGTGACGAGCCGTCTATCCACCCTACAACTATGAGCGGTCAACCTCATCACAAAGCAACTAATAATACCACTGAACAAAAAAGGACACAAATGAGCCCTAATCCTAACCTCATTAATGGTATTCCTCCTACTAATCAACCTTCTAGGCCTATTGCCCTACACATTCACTCCAACCACCCAACTATCCATGAGCCTAGCCCTAGCCTTCCCACTATGACTAGCCACCCTCCTCACAGGGTTACGCAACCAACCTTCAACTACCCTAGGGCACCTGCTACCAGAAGGCACTCCAACACCGCTGATCCCAGCACTGGTCTTAATTGAAACAACAAGCCTTCTAATTCGTCCTATTGCGCTAGGAGTACGACTAACAGCCAACCTCACAGCAGGACACCTTTTAATCCAACTTATTTCTACCGCCACGATCGCCTTACTATCGACCATACCTATGGTCTCCCTACTAACATTCCTAATCCTGCTGCTACTAACCATCCTGGAAGTAGCCGTAGCCATGATCCAGGCCTACGTCTTTGTCCTCCTACTCAGCCTCTACCTCCAAGAAAACATCTAACACAATGGCACACCAAGCACACTCCTACCACATAGTAGATCCAAGCCCATGACCCATCTTCGGAGCAGCCGCCGCCCTACTAACCACGTCCGGCCTAACCATATGATTCCACTACCACTCCCCACAACTACTTGCCATTGGCCTATTATCAACCACCCTAGTCATATTCCAATGATGACGAGACATTGTACGCGAAAGCACATTCCAAGGTCACCACACTCCCACCGTCCAAAAAGGGCTACGATACGGCATAGTCCTGTTCATCACATCAGAAGCT